>NW_014577859.1:7789-28440 GCF_000485595.1 Priapulus caudatus
TTCGTTCGAACCCCCCGAACCCCCCCTGGCTACGGGCCTGCGAAGAGTAAGTGTCGGATAAACTTTTGACCCTCAAGAGGAGGGTTAAACATGGATTTGTTGACTGTTAACAAAAGACTGAACTGCTTTTGCTATTAGAGCCCATGCACTACCACCACAACTACGCTCCACCTACACTACCATCAATGATAAAATGTTAATATAGAGAAGTCATTAAAGTAACACAGCTGCATCTTTATTACTGTACTACGAGTAGGTATAGCAAAGCCTATCATAGATTTTAGATCTGTATTAGTAGTATCCTAGATATATGCTCTGAGCGCGAACGCGGTGGCAGGAGGGCCAACTTGATTCGGTTGCCAGTGAGTTTATCAGAAGTATACCTGGCTACAGTACACGTCAATTGAGCGCTGTCGCTCGGCGGCACTTCCAAAGTGTAACAGAATTTATGAACTGAAGTATAGATGAGTGGAAGCATTATTTTTAAGTTTTCATCATAATTTTTAACATGTGTTCTACCGAGGTTTTTGACCTAAAAACATTTGATATTGTATTTGTTTAATTTGAAGATGTATATGTTAGGATATTTCATGTTTTCCATCGGGTTCCTTGACATAAAAACAGGCATAGATACCTAGATTTTAGTAATCGTGGCACGTATAGCCATTTTATGGCAAAGAAATGCGTTTGTGGCAGCCATTTTGGATTTAGTTTTTTTGGCGGGAAGATATTTTATGATAGATCACATGTGTTCTATACCCGTTCTATGGGGTTCATTGACCTCAAAAACATATGTATAGAGACCAAGATCATGGTACTTGGGGCACTTACAGCTGATTTATGGTAAAAACTGTGTTTTGTGGTGGCCATTTTGAATTTTCAACTTTTTGGCGGGAAGATATATCTACTACATAAATGGGGGAATCTGTCTGTCCCTCTGTCCGTCTATCTTCTCGAGACCCGTAACAGGTGACCCCCAACACCATATATATTCTGAATCAGCATGACGCCACGACCATTTAAAGCCAAAAAAAATTGCAAATTAAGCCAACAAAATATGCAAAAAAAGCCAAAAACATCAAAAACGACCGTATATGTACGTGAACTATCTATGGTGTCATGTGACATCGGGTGCTATAGTTATTTATTAAATCTTACCATTTATTCCATTCTTTGTCAAATGTTCTCATACATGATTCCTATGTTTATTATGTCATTATGTCTTTCTTCCATGGCCCGATAGGGGCATGCAACAAATAAAATTAATTCAATCCAATGCATAAAATGTTATTGGACGGTGGCGCCCCCGCGAATGAGCGGTACATTTTCGAACGATTTTGGTTTTGATTTTGGGTGGGTTCGGGTGCAAAGCAGTGAATGCAGCCTGCAGGGAGTACGCTTTGTCAGTTACAGCGCTCGAGAGGTGTGTATACGGTTCAGTGTGTAACGCAAGAATATCACAGTCAACGATACGCCAATCTTTTGTCTGTGGTTGTGATGAACGCATGAATTGCTGTTAAAGACTGCTATACAGTATATAAGGTATAAGTGTTACAGTATTAGTAATATTTATAATAATATAATATTATATCTCATCAAACCCCCCCCTCCCCTCTGCGAATGACCGGTACATTTTCGAACGAGTTTGGACAGATTCCCCCATTTATGTAGTAGATTTATGTATGTAATAAGGGGAAAAATAAGGGGAAAAAGAGAAAAGGGGAGGGGGAGGGAGGGGAAGGGGGAAAAGGGAAAGGGAGGGCGAGGGATGGATGTACAGCCTTGATGGCAGACTAAATTCTAGCTCTCTTCTTCTTTATCCCGGGCATCGCCGGGTAGCCCAGCTAGTCTTATGATATTTGACATGTGTATTCTTTGACTTCAAAAACATAGGTATAGACACCAAGATCATGGTAATCGGGGCACTTACAGCTGATTTATGGGCAAAAACATGTTTTCTGGTGGCCATTTTTAATTTTTATTTTTTGGCGAGAAACGTTGGAGTGACATCCCGCAATTTTTGAAATCGGCATACTCGAAAACCCCCTAGGGCAAATTTTCATGCTTCTTTCCAGAAGTGCATACCTCGGACATAGCCGCCCCACTAAATAACGTAGAATGCGATTTAAAAAAAAGCAATCCTGGGTAACTGGCCATTGTTTACATCAGAAATTGGCTGTACCTTTGGTGCTTTTACCTTAGTTTATGAGGATTTTCTTTGCAGCAAGCATTTGCTGCCTAAGTTGAGAGCAGGCAGCAAAATAATTCTTGTAGGCAGCTTGCCGCGCCTTAGTTTCGAACACTTGTCTAATGTTATAGACCTCGTTGCCAATGTTATCGGTGCTATGGGCTTCATGTAGCCATGTATTTATACTATGTTAAGATGGAAAACTGTTTTAATATAAACGGCACAATGTAATTGTGTCTTACTTATAAGTATATACTTAAAAATGGAGTCGCACGTAAATTTTTGTAACAAACCACTGTAAAAACGTAAGTAAATTACTCGCTACGCTTTAACTGAACGTTAGATTTGAAAATATAACTGTAAAAATATCAAGAGCGTATAAAGAAGGAGAGCGTACAACGGTGAAATGCTGGAACCATGTTGCAGTATTAGTCGAATTAATAAACTTTCCCCGTATTATTTTGACTATTCGTTGCAGTATTATTGATCAGCTGTTCTACCTTCTTAATATAAAACAAACCGCATGTCCCTACGATGCCCCTACGCTGAGATAATGAGCGGTGAAAATCTGGTATTTTTGCCGAAAACCGACTCGAGATCAGTGTTTATTGCGACTGTCTCTCGCTTTGAGATAACTTCGGGAAACCTCGCATGTTTCCGTCAATGATTGACAAATGGAATGAATGACGTCTGTTATTGATTGCCATAGTGATGACCCTCATTTGTGCCCACCTCACGCTGGATGTATAGTAATCTCTGTAGTACTGACATGAGTCAGCGCTACCACGGCGGTACACAGCGGCGACCGGAAGCTTGGCCAGAAACACTGAATACACTGGCCAGAAAGCGAGAGACAGTCGCAGTAAACACTGATCTCGAGTCGGTTTTAGGCGAAAATACCAGATTTTCACCGCTCATTATCTCAGCATAGGAGCATCGTAGGGACAAGCGGTTTGTTATATTAACAAGGTAGGACAGCTGATCAATAATACCGTCGAATACAAAGAATCGTCAAAATAAAACGGGCACAGTTTCTTAATTCGACTAATACTGCAACTAAACATGGTTTCACCTTTTCACCGTTTTTTTTTTTTTGATTGGTTCATTTCGATAATTAACAAAGCATACATTACATCGATAACAGCATAAATAAACAAAATGCAGCTAGAAAATTATCGAGGATGAAAACACATAAAAGCGTCGCTAACACACTTATTTCCATTGTGGTCCAACATAACATTGTATATATACTATACTATAAACTATAGCAAATATACCCACAATCCCCAAAATTTCTGAGTGATACAGTGATACAGTAAAAAACATTGACATACAGCATAAAGAAAAAATATATACAAAAAAAAAACTTCAGCATATTATGTACAAGTAAAGTGATTAAGGTAAGTGTTGAGCTGTTAAAAAGTAAAAAAAGTAAAAAAATAAAAAAATAAAAAATAGAAGCTTTCTGAGTGATACAATACAAAACAGTGCTATATACCATGAAAAAAAAATATAAACGAGAAAAAAAACATCAGCATATTCTGTACAGGTAAACTGATTACGGTAAATGTTTAGCCGGTAGAAATGATGTTTCCTGAGTAAATACAGTACAAAGCAGTGCAGAACAACATGAAGAAAAACTAAATACACACAAAAAAAACTTCATCAAATTTTGTACAAGTAGTACCCTTTTAGCACATCATTTCGACACTCGGTTCGTACACCATTATATCCACATTATACAAACATAACATATTTCGCACACACTCACATTTGTATAGATATAAATTAACGTATCGAAAAGTGCAATAATGTTGGGCAGTTAAAATGGTAATTTTGAGTGATACAGTACAAAGCAGTGCATATACAACATGAGGAAAAAATAGATACAAGAAAAAAAACTACAGTATAGCCTGTGCAGGCAAAGTGATTAAGGTGCACTTTACCATCGTTTCGACACTCATGTACGTACATCATTATATACATATTGCATACATACATACACCCACACTCATATTTATATAAGTGTAATATAATTATATATAATATAATACTCATATCAAGTATAAATACACTGATAATTTTAATAGTGATGAGATCATGTCACCCCTATATTTAATCTATTCATTTATACGAGATTAGTAAAATATGAAGTCACTGTCTTCCATTGTCTTAACCTTTTCCATAAGGTGTTTTTTAACTTGCCCTTTAAAACTAATATATCTGGCTGCAGATCTAATGTGAGGTGGTAGGGAGTTCCAAGCTTCAATTGAAGTGTATATAAATGTCTTTTTTCCATTGACCCCCACTCTTGGTTTAAAGATTGACAGCTCCCCAGCCCTAGTTTTGAAGCCGTCGATTTCCGAAGTTAATGTAAATCCATCAGTCATGTATTCGGGACTGAGATTATGCAGAATTTTGAAAACATGGTTTACCTTCAGTTGTACTACTCTGAACTCGACTGGAACCCAATTTACCGACAGGAACTCCCTTGCACCTATGTGGGTTCTTGGCCCCAGATTTAGGACACATCTAATAGCTTTATTTTGGCATACCTGCAACTTGCATTTTGTTTTCATTGAAAGACTACTGTACCAAACACTACATGCATAATCGAAATGACAATTAATCAAGGCAGTAACTAGTAATTTTTTACATGATTTGTTTAAATATTTAGCCAACAAATTCTATTGTTGACCTTTTTGACAACTTTGCTTCCTGTAATTTCAGCAGTCAAATTGTGTTCTAAGTCTACTCCTAAATATTTTACTGCAGTCTTACTTTGAATATCTGACCCATTGCTTGTGACAACAAAGTTTGTAAGTCGACTGATTTTATTTTTTGATTCAAACAGAATGGTTTCTGTCTTTCCAAAGTGCAGGGATAGATTGTTGTCACACAGCCATCTACTAACCGATTCCATTTCCAAGCTTAATTTTTCCTGGATAACCTGAATGTTAGTTCCTGATACTAACAGCGCTGAGTCATCAGCATACAATAAAAGCTTAGTTTTTACAGCGTCTGCCATATCGTTTACATATATTAAAAATAGCAACGGTCCTAAAATCGGTGCCTGAGGTACACCACATGTTATATCATTTTTTGTAGAAAAGGTACCTCCGACATCTGTCATCTGGCTTCTTCTGCACAGATAGGCCTGGAACCATTCGACCACCTTATAAGTTATAGTGTAGACCAATTGCTTTTAGTTTGGATAGTAAGATAGAGTGGTCAACTGTATCGAATGCTTTTTGTAGATCTAAAAGTACCATCCCAGTGAAATACCCTTTATCTGTTTCATTCCGAATGTAATCTGTTAAGTGAATTAAGGCTGTATCTGTAGAATAGGTTGTACGCTCTCCTTCTTTATACGCTCTTGACAATATGTATCGATCAAGCCTATATTTCCTCAACGAAAAATAACTCAAAAAAACGCGTTTCACCTTGGTTCTGTATCATGGCGGCAAGAGTCGACACCGGTTACGTATCAGCACAGCTATAAATATCATATAACACATGTAGATATACATGTATTATATGATATCTATGAGCATATGCAGCCTTCATGACCACCAGTGCTTGGCAACACCGCATCTATGGCAACAACGCATCAAAACATCGCCGCAGTGCGGCAAACGTAACCGCTGTTTGAAACATTCGACCCGACACCTTCAATTTGTAGTCTAAAAGCTTTGAATGAACGTATTCCTGAGCAATTTTTTTTAGCTATGACATATATAGGCAAGTACAAACGTGCAATGTTAAAATAATTCATTTTTGCCTCATTAGCTCACCTTGACATCGTCAATATGAGCTATAGCTGTGGGGCGTCGTCCATCCATCCCTCCGTCCGTCAACATTTGGCTACGGTCAAGGATAACTTGAGAACCGTTTGAGCCACATGTTTCAAATTGCATACAGTTGTTACTCCTATGGGAGAGATGTGAACGTCCTATTTTGGAGCACGCCAGTTGACCTACTTTCGAGCCACGCCCACTTTTTGGCAAAAATGGAAATGGCCATAAGTCAGTTCAGGTTCAACGGATTTTGCTCATTTTTGGTATGTGAATGAATAAGGACTGGCCCCAAAACATAACACGGGGGGTTTTGATTTTTTTTTTAATTATGCAAATTAGGTAGATTCACTATGCATTTCAGTGTCTGCCTACGGTCAACGATAATTCAAGAACCGTTTGACCCACATGTTTCAAATTCATTCGATTTTGTTAAATTTACCTACCTATACCTACTTAATCATACGGTACCTACGTGTAATATTGTGTTTTAGATTCTTTGTTACAGAAATTTGACTGGAATATTTTATTGCTTTTATTTGCGCGATAATCGAATACCAAAATGGTGATCATTTTCATTTTAGGCGTAGCGCCATCTCTCGCCCAGATTTCAGACTTTCAGATCCTGAAACAAAACAGTGAAATTTATATTAGTATAAAACAGGGAATAAAAACATTTTATCATTTCAATCATCGCCGCTTGAAAGTTCGAGGGAAGCTATCTTTAATGTAGCCTATACTACTAAGAGTTATTATGTGATATTGTAATTGCAAATAATAATTGTAGTTAATTTATCACGTTATTTCAGAACTCAGAAAGGTCAGACAATTTCACAAGCGCCAATGACCATGAGCCAACAACCATTGAAAATTGCAACACGCAAGCATCTGTCGCTGAACTTTTTCACCAACACCAAGTATGAGTTCCTTCTTGCTGGCATCACAGGTGGTGTTGCCTCCACCATGACTGTCCATCCTCTTGACCTTATTAAAATCAGATTTGCTGTTAATGACAACCAACTCGATAGCAGACCAAAGTACCAAGGTGTTATGCATGCTGTGCGGAGCATCGTGAGGGCAGATGGCTTCCTTGGTCTCTATCAAGGAGTGACACCAAATCTTATTGGTAATGGGGCAGCTTGGGGATTTTACTTTCTCTTTTACAATGCAATTAAGTCGTCTATGAATCAAGGCGATACGAGTAGGCCACTACATGCCAGTCAGCACATGCTTGCAGCATGCGAATCTGGCGTCCTGACTTTGGTACTCACAAATCCCATATGGGTAACTAAAACGAGACTGTGTCTGCAGTATGAGTCAGTCAAGTTGGACAACACAAAGCGCTACAAGGGAATGACTGACTGCTTGCTGAAAGTCTACAAGTATGAAGGTATCAGAGGCCTGTATAAGGGCTTTTTACCAGGCCTCATAGGTGTGTCCCACGGTGCACTGCAATTCGTCATCTATGAAGACATGAAAATTGTCTATAACAAGTACAGAGAGAGAGCCCATAATGCGAAATTGTCTGTCATCGAGTACCTTGCATGTGGTGCTTCATCAAAGATGATCGCCACCTCCATCACCTACCCATATCAAGTGGTGCGCGCACGTCTTCAGGATCAGCATGCTACACACAATGGTGCCATTGACATCATCCGTAAGACCTGGAGTTTCGAAGGGTACAGAGGGTTTTACAAAGGTCTCTTCCCAAGTTTACTGCGAGTTTCGCCTGCAACAGCGATTACCTTCCTTGTCTATGAAGAAATCATCAGTTTGCTGGGTGCTAAGACATGAGTTGTTGAAAGTGGACGTTGGTAAAGAGCAAGTGAACTACATGTAGCATGCCGACAATGTTATTATAATCACCTGAAATAATTAAATGCATGTGTTTTGTGGATGTCTTCTATCATGCACTACTGATAAATAACTGAATATAAATATGTGCGTGTGCGTGTGCGTGTGCGTGTGCGTGTGCGCGTGCGCGTGCGTGTGAGAGAGATTGATTTACTGGCAGTTGTATCATGTTGTTGATGTGTAGTTGTACTGCAATATTATTACAGATTGTTGGATAATTTATGATAGTTGTTAAAAATAATTTAATACTTAGTAAATTACATGTCTATTTTATCTCTTAGTGTCTCTAAATATCTAACTACTCTCGTCTAAGTATTCTATATACTAACTTTTTATACATACACAAGTAGTGAAAATGCAAAATCTATTCAAATTGCATTACCCATTCCACGGCTTCATTTTTCAAGTAGTGCTATGATCACTTCATATCTGTAGTATAAGCCAGTGACTTAAATGTGTACATGGTTTTTTTACAAGCCGATTGGAAGGAGAGAAGATGTAGGTGTAGGATGTAGCCAACGAAACGAGGATGTAATTCGTCACCCACAGAATCTGTCTCTTTGTTTTATTATGCCACCACCAACGTGTTGGGGACACTGACGACAACGATGACGATAACAATTACGATAGTGCGGCGACAGCGCATGCGTGCGCGCGTTTGACTACGGCCACGGCAACGGCGACGATAACGATAGCGTGCCGCTGATACCAAACTGTGTGCCAATAGTGTGTGATTCACTGAAACAATACACCAAAAAAGGACTTCACTAAATTACTCCTAGCACAATTCTATCCCAACAATTATATCCTGAACGAAGTTCTAAACTGCAGAAACGCGTACCCTATTAACTGAACTGCCCCTCAAACTCTTAAACAGCATAAACATCACGGAAATATAACTGCGAACATCGAGAATTTCCTCTCAACCCGCAACCGCAATTGAAACTAAAACCAAAACAAGGACGACTATATAGCTACCAATGTGGTATGATTCACATTCAGCTAAATCCAGCAATTATACGATTTTTAGTGTCTTTAAGATTATGAACAACCACTAGTAACTCACCGAAGGTTTGTGACACCTTTACATCCCTTTACATCACTACAGAATCCACATACATATATAGAAAAGGCTGGCTACACGAGCGACTAACGAAATGCAACCTTGCGTGTGCCGCCGTATTCCACACTGTCCCGTGACTCACGCGTATAGGTTTAACCTGCCGCGCCCTCTATCGTTTCCAAACTAAGCCAAACTCCGGCAGCTACATTCCGGCCCCTTAATTGTAAAACAATTACATAACACAGTGCTATGACTCACCGCGGTAATGTGTCATGCAAACCATAACCGAAAGTTACGCAATGCTCAACATGAAAGTACCTAACGTTCAATAACGACCATTAACCGATTCTGTAATGGACAGCCCTCTTAACTCCGCCATTATACTAGCCGGTTCTACTTTTTGTCCCGCTCAGACTCCAATAACAAACACAGTTTCGCGATTGGCCTATCTAACACAGAATGCCGAGTCTTAACGGAACAGGATCTCACAAAACCCTTTGTATCCGCTTTAACGTCCACAATTCTACCAAGAAGCCAGCTATTTCTCGGCAGCGATTCTTCCACCACGAGTACAATATCGCCCCGCATTAGGTTCTTTTGAGGGTCATGCCATTTCTGCCTGGCCTGCAATAGGGGCAAGTACTCTTTGCGCCCCCTTGTCCAGAATAAGTCCGCTAAATACTGGACCTGTCGCCAACGTCTTCTGACATAAACATCCTTCCTATCGAAGACACCGGGAGGCATTGATGTCTTCTCCCTCATGGTCAACAGCATCCGTGGAGATAACGGCTGCAGATCGTCCAGATCAGAGGACAGCGTAGATATTGGCCGGCCATTCACGATGTTCTCTACCTCGCAGAACAAGGTACTGAGACCTTCATCGTCCAGTCTAAGATGTTGCTCCCTTAACACGCCTTTCATAACTTGGCGAACAGTCCTTATGAACCTTTCCCAGACACCACCGAAGTGGGAGGCTGCAGGGGGGTTAAACTCCCAGCTTATCCCTTTCTGCCGCAGCCACTCGGGGATTTGACTCTGGTTCCAAGCCTTGACAGCATTTCTTAGCTCCTCAGCGCCCACAAAATTCGTGCCATTATCTGTCCTCAACAATGATATTTCACCCCTCCTGGAGATGAACCTGCGTATGGCATTTAGACAGGAATCGGCATTTGCGGTATGCACGATCTCCAGATGAATCGCTCTCGTGGCCAAACAAGTGAACAGGAGACCATATCTCTTCACCATGCTCCTTCCCTGCTTAACCTCAAAGGGACCAAACATATCAAGGCCCGTATTCTCAAAGGGTGGCTTGTCACTCATCACCCGCTCAGCAGGCAACGATGCCATTTGCTGTGTTGATGGACCAGCACGATTCTTCTTACAAGTAACACATCGACTAACCACACTCTTGATCACCGCACTTGCTCCAATCAGCCAGTACCTCTGCCATAGGTTTGCTAGCATAGCCGCCCTGCCCATATGCCCAACCTGGGCATGAGCCTCCATAACAACCAGTTGTGCCATTCCCGAATCTTTTGGGATAAGCACCTGGTGTTTCATTTCTTCTGGGAGGGTTGCTCTCCTCAGCCTACCACCTACTGATATAAGATCATCAATCAGAATGGGATCTAGGTTTCGCAGCGGGCTACGTCTTAACGCTCTCCTGACTTCGTCAACATTACCACCTTTCAGAGCCTTTAATTCTGCTGCGAAGAATCTCCGCTGTTTGTGAGCCAATATCAGTCTTTCTGCAGCCTTCGAGTGATCCAGGGTTGGGCGATTGCAACTTGGCCTGGAGTCAGCGCCTCTCTTGAATTTCTCGGCATCCATCAGTACCATGGCCACTACTCTCTTCAACCTTGGGTAACTTGAATACCTCGTGAGTAAGTCATCCAAAAAACAACATCGTCCCTCTACTGTTACTACATTAGACACCTTGACTTCTAGGTCGCCTTCTGCAACATCAGGCACAATCCCCTGTAAGTCTGGCCACTGTTTACTGGATTGCCTAAGGAAGTCTGGACCATTAACCCACCTCTCATTCCCCAGGAACTCAGCAATTCTTTGTTCTCTGGAAGCTTCATCGGCAGGATTATTACACGTCCTGACGTATCTCCACTGGTTGGGTTCAGTCAGATCCCGAATTACTGCAACCCTGTTGGCTACAAACGTTTTGAATCTCATTGAATCATTCTGTAGGTACCTCAGTACGGTCTGGCTATCAGTCCAATAATGAACTTCCTTCACGCCCAACTCAGTCAGAACAGTACTTGCAAGGCGAGCACCCATCACAGCTGCAGTTAATTCTAGCCTTGGAATGGAGACATACTTAAGAGGAGCTACCCTACCCCTCGCCAACACAAGAGACACCTGAACCCTGCCATTACTATCTTCTTGTCGGAGGTAGGCACACATTCCATAGCCCTCTTCGCTTGCATCTGCAAAGACGTGAAGCTGCCGACTTATTACCACTGAGGACAGGTCCGACTTTGTCATCTGGGTACGTTCCATTCTTTGAGTCTGATCAGTTCCTGCAGCCACACTTCCCATCGCTGCAGCGAAACACCCTCAATTGGCTCGTTCCATTCCAGACCCTGACGGCAAACTTCTTGAAGCAGGATCTTTGCTGGAAGAACGAAGGGGGCTACCAAACCCAGTGGGTCAAACACCGAGCTTACGATAGATAGCAGCCCTCTCCTCGTTAAGCTTCTTTCCGCAGGCGCTACATTAAAGCTGAGCGTGTCTGACTGAGGTGACCATTGCACACCAAGTGCTCTCGCTACCGGCAGATCATCCATGTTCAAGTCCAATGATTTTAGCTCAGGCGCTCTTTCCTGTTCGGGGATGGCACCTAGCACCTCTTTATCATTACTCATCCACTTGGTCAGATGGAAGCCTCCATCCAGACAAAGGTTAGTCAGGTCATTCACCAAGACGAATGCTCGCTCCTGACTATTCACAGAGGAGAGGCAGTCATCCACATAGAAGTTCTTGTTCATCACATTTCTGGCTTCTACCCCATACTTGTCACCATGATCGGCCAGTGTCTTCTTCAGAGCCATGTTGGCACAAGCCAGAGACGAAGTGGCACCAAACAAATGCCTGGTTATCCTATACGTTAGGACAGCTTGTCCATCCGCGGGCAGCCAGTAGAATCGAAGGCAGTCTCTGTCCTGTTCAGCAACCACCACCTGCAGAAACATACCCTCGATATCTGCTGTGACCGCAATCTTCTCCTGTCTGAACTTCATCAGTACACCTATCAGGGTATTCGTCACATCCGGCCCCTGTAACAGCATGTCATTCAGGGATACTCCAGCCCACTTTGCAGCACAGTCATAGACAACCCATAATTTGCCTGGTTTCTTGACACTGTACACTGGATGATGGGGCAGATACCAAACCCTTCTGCCAACAGGTCCAACTCTTCCACTTCCTCCATATATCCTTTCCGCATCATCTCCTCCATAAACCCCGTGTACTTAGCCTTGAGCCCAGGGTCAGCATTTAACCTCTTCTCCAACAACTCATACCTTCTCTGTGCTAATCGTCTGTTGTCTGGTAGTGTCACATTCCCATCTCGCCAGGGTATTGGAAGGACATAATGTCCATTATCAAACTTCATATTCTCATCAACTAACTTGACAAACCGTCTATCTTCTACAGACATGCTCGACTTCTCCTCAGATCCGACTTCTGGGAAATCAATCTTCGCTGCTTCTATTACCATCCTCGTCAACTGCTCATGGTCTTCAATGGCTCGAAGTTCAACCCTATTTATTGTTGCCACTCTCTGCGTTGCTCCGTGGCGGATGATGTTCCATGGTATCCATCCTAACACTGTTCTTGCCGCGTAGTGCGAACCAGGGGGCCCTGTGACCACCTCCAACGGAGTGTAAGCCTTGGCAACGGCATTACCCAACATCAGACCGATTTCCTCTTCGAGCTCCGGCACCACTACGCGGCCCCTCAAGTGATTCCACGTATCTACATCGCTCTGAGTCGGGATGTGGTCCCTCGTCACCGGTAGGGAATTCTTCGTATACACATTCGGAAGCTGAATATCCCTACCGCCTTCCTGACTGCTCACTGCTGTGTTAGAGATTATGTATGTCTGGAGAGCATGTGTATCACCCATAGTATCAATGGTTATCCGCGCCTTGCGACTTCCGACAATTCACCGACTCATGGGGCCCCTTGCACAGCTCACACGCCTCCTTTGGACCTGCAAGGGTTGCATACGACCTCTTTGGTGCTTTCCAACCTTGGGCCGTTCCTTGCTGACCATGGCTTGAGTTAGCTGATTGTACCACGTTAAACATCGGGATGTTTGCTTCTCGGGCCCTTTCTCTCATAAACACAGCAAACACTTCAAAGCTGGGAAAGGTTTCCATATTGAGGTAACTTTGTACGACACCTCTTCATCTGTTTTCAACATAACTCGGTACCTTAGCCACCAGCTTGTAGTTCTCCTGAGGGTAATCTAGCACTCCGAGATCTGGGATCATCTTCTTCCCCGCGCTTACCTCATTCAGAAAGTCTGAAAACGCTCTAAGACCATGCGCATCTCTAGGATTGACCCTCGGCCAACTTTGCAGCTTCGTCAAGAATGCTCTAGCTACAACGGAGTTGTTACCGTAACGATCCTTGAGCTCCTTACGGGCAAGGTAATAGGCATTATAATCTTGAAGCAAAATGTAATTACTAATCATTGCACGAGGCTCACCACCCAGATGTTGGCTAAGCAAATTCAGCTTTTCATTCCCAGATACAGCTTTGTTTTCTATCAGACTTGTAAAAGCTGATTCCCATGCAGGATATCTCAAAGGGTCACCATCAAACCTTTCAACGCGTAATGGTGGTAGCCGGAAGGAGTCAACCAATTCTTTGATTACGCTCTCATCCTTGACCGCACTTGATGGGTGCGCAGGAGCCGAGCAGGACGCATTCCCTGGGCCTGGTTGAATAGCATGTTGATCGTCAACGTGACAAACCGGTGCGTCGATCACAGGAGCTCCGACGGTGGATGGGACAAACTCAGGTGCAGCGAATGACAAAGGGGCATTCATCTCAGCGCCGATGTCCTCCTGTGACTCGCGTTGCTCGACCTCCTGAATTACTTCGAGCAGAGCCTGTGTCTTGGCTAGCTCTCTCTTACGCCTTAGCTGTCCTAGTTTTAACTCTGCCTCAAGCTCGTCGAACTGAAGCTCAACTTTCTGCATGGCCACCTTCTTTTCCAACTCTACCCGCTCCCTCCTTCGTGAAGAATGCGAAGAATCCGATTTGATGGACCTGGATGACCTTGAAGATATAACCGATCCTTCCTCATCCTGATTGCCCTTACTCGCACCTTGAGCCAAACCAGCGTAACTTGCTGAGGATGACTTCACCGTCGGATTATATGCCAGCTTCGACAGCTCTGGAAGACTGGCCGATGACAGTGGTTGTCTATACAGCTTTCCTGACCTTGTCTCCATAATGCTCTTTAGACAGTCTTACTAAAATCTTCGTGAATAATGTAGGATGTAGCCAACGAAACGAAGATGTAATTCGTCACCAACAGAATCTGTCTCTTCTTTGTTTTATTATGCCACCACCAACGTGTTGGGGACACTGACGACAACGATGACGATAACAATTACGATAGTGCGGCGACAGTGCATGCGTGCGCGCGTTCGACTACGGCCACGACAACGGCGACGATAACGATAGCGTGCCGCCGATACCAAACTGTGTGCCAATAGTGTGCGATTCACTGAAACAATACACCAAAAAAGGACTTTACTAAATTACTCCTAGAATTCTATCCCAACAATTATATCCTGAACGAAGTTCTAAAACTGCAGAAACGCGGTACCCTATTAACTGAACTGCCCCTCAAACTCTTAAACAGCATAAACATCACGGAAATATAACTGCGAACATCGAGAATTTCCTCTCAACCCGCAACCGCAAATTAAACTAAAACCAAAACAAGGACGACTATATAGCTACCAATGTGGTATGATTCACATTCAGCTAAATCAGCAATTATACGATTTTCAGTGTCTTTAAGATTATGAAAAACACTAGTAACTCACCGAAGATTTGTGACACCTTTACATCCCTTTACATCACTACACGAATTCCACATACATATATAGAAAAGGCTGGCTACACGAGCGACTAACGAAATGCAACCTTGCGTGTGCCGCCGTATTCCACACTGTCCCGTGACTCACACGTATAGGTTTAACCTGCCGCGCCCTCCGGTATCCGGTCTCTCATCTGGGTGAGGTTATGGCGGTAGAGAATGGCGATTACAAGTAGGAGAATGTAGAAGAGGTTGAGCCATCTCACAAACACTAGGGATGGAAAGGATTAGTAATGCCGCCAGCTCCCAGAATAACATTGCGATTTATACGTGTTTCATATAATTCAAAAAGAGAAACCCACTCATCAGCTTGACTGCATGTGCATGGCACACAAAATGAAAAACTCGCTCTATACAGTGAGATTATAACAGAAAATATAACAGTTAAAGAAGTAGCAACAGTAAGAAATAAAAGTGAAAACAAGTGACAAAAGACACTTTCTCCCTTTCTATTTATCATTTACAACATTGTGAATCCCATTCCCCCCCCTCCCACTCGTGGTTGCATGTCTACCCCCTTCCACACACACCTACACTCCCACTTGTAGGCACCATGCACATCCTACACCTTGAACTTGATTCGTCTACAATCGACATCTTTGTGCCATGTCAGTGCCTTTTGGTGACGTCCGATAATTTGTCTAATTCTCTAATTAGGCCATGGGCCAAGAGTGATTATTGTTCACTTTTGTTTGACACCTCATGGAACCAGGTTTAAAGCTGGTGTATCCCTGGTATTTCGTCGTTACTTTAACTCATCGGTCGGTGATCGTAGACAATGATGGTCGAAGAGGTTGTGTATATTATATAGGATATAGACGTCTTTATTTCAATACATATGTACAACATATGGATGCGGGGGACGGCTTAGCCAGTGCCACACCCGACTCCCTCTCGAACCTTCTTTTCTCTCCCTTTTATAGGCATCTCATTATGCCACACGGCCCAGATCAACATAACCAGGGCCGTACGCAGCAGGGGGGCAGCAGGGGCAGTTGCCCCCTAGAGATTTTCAGAGTATGTCTTTTAATGAGACAAATACTGTACACTTTTAGAAATAAAATAGAAATGTGACAAAAGGTTATCTTAAATCATCAAAGAAATATTACACTTTAAATAAAGAAATGTGAAATTGCAAAACGTTAGGGCACAGGGGGCATGGGGAGTACCTTTGCCCCTCTACAGAAAATTTCTTGCGTACGGCCTTGAACATAATCAATGAGCAGCCCGCGTGCCGTATTGATTCTGTATAATTCCGCTGGCTGGGTGCAAGGTGTTCAGACATGTGACGATGAGTCATATTATTGCATCATCTCCGTACTACGTTGCATCATCAAATCTCGTCACCACACTGGTTATAAGTTAAATACATTATCCTGATTATAAATCACCAATGTTCACCCCAAAATTCTTGCACATTGGTTTGTAATAATCTTTTGAAAAGTGGAATTTTCCGAAACAAATTCTGCCAATAGATGGCTGTATGCGAAGCTTGAACCAATCACGGTGCTCTATGTGAAGCTTGAACCAATCACGGTGCTCTATGTGAAGCTTGAACCAATCACGGTGCACCATTTCACCATAATGGCAGCCCCCACAAGATGCTCACCAGACTAATCAGAATAATCAGAATATGTAAAATTATGAATTCGGTCTTATATCATATGTTACAAAGGTGCCCAGTTTCAGAATTCAGAATGTTAATTGCTCTGGTAAGTAATGTGATGTTGTCGAGAAAATCTGCTCCTATATGCTCAACGCCAACGGTTGGTCATCACAAGCTAGTTAAGGATACTCTCAAGGTTTTAGGAAAAATTTTACCGATTTTTAATTTTCAACTTTATTCGATGGCTAACACTATGTGCCACCTCTGTACATGCGCATTTCTCCATATAACGGTACATGTGAACTGTCAGAGCGTTTTGATTGCCCGCGTACATGTGTAGTGAGCCGCGGCTGACGTCATGATAACGTCAGAGACATGATACAACCTGAGGCGTGTTCAGGAGAGCGAACGCTCGCGAGCGCTCGCCTTCTGAACGACACTGCGCGAGCGCGCGCAAGCTGAGAAGGCTGTTCGCTCAGCGCGCGAGTTGTTTACAAGATGGCGACGGAAAATCTGGCGAATGCGAATCTAACATTTCTGACGTCAATTTGCAATCTATTTCAACTTCATTTCGAACACTTCAGTGTGAGTCCGTCCGTGTGTCAACAGTTGGGCACAAATCTTAACTGCTCGACGTACGGTCACGATATTGGGTATGTCGGGGGGGGGATCGTCAAAACGGGTTGGGATGTCGAAGCTGGGGGTCAAAGGTCAAAGGTCAACAGGTGTAAATGAAGGGGGAACATTCCCTCCTTAACTTAAGGTATAGGGAGGAAATGGCCATGCATGGTGTCGTTTGCAATGGATTGTGGGATCTTCCCCAAGTGAGCGGCTCGGCTAGTGGGTTACTTCGGCCTCGCCGGGTTGTCCGGGTAACGCAAAAATACCACGTGACTGCCAAATCGAACGTATTTGGGGCTGGCCCGAGTAGACTAAGGGAAGAAAATGCTACATGCATGGCGACGATATATCCAGTGCCTGGAATTGCATGAACCCAGCTAACACAAAAACGTTATTATAACGTTTTTATAACGTTATGCAAAAGTTGTTATAACGTTTTTGTAACGTTTATATAAGTAAATGTGTAGGTTTTTATACGTTTACATAACGTTGGTAAAACGTTTTTATGTAACGTTAACATAACGTTATTGTATGGGGTCTGGCAACGTTTGAAATAACGTTAGTTAATGTATTCACAATAACGTGATTTAAACGTGGATTTTCTACTGAAACGTAATTTGTGTATGTGCGCGTGCGTGCCGTGCACATATATATACTGTATATATATATATATATATATATATATATATATATATATATATACTGTATATATATATATATATCAATGGAAAACAAACATACTAACAAAATCAGTGTTTACGCGAGCTGAGCATATATACACGTAGTGGAATTAATTTTACGACATATAGAAACTGCTGCACATATACAGTATGCAATCAAGCCACAGTTCCGAAAAGTAAAATACGTTTAATCCAGTTTAAAAATATAAATAAAAACGACATGATTTACAACTATATATATATATATTATCCTCAATATCAACATCAAATCGTCAAAGTTGTAAAATTCATAATGAAATATTCGACTATCTTAATCTGCAGGTATATGCACACATAACAAACATTCCAGATAACATTATTATTATATAAACTTATACACATGTACATATGAATCACGAACCTTCCTATATAATATTTTCAGGAGCTGATATTTTCAGAAATGAATAAAAGCATAATTACAATCAAGAGCTATTAATACCTATATAACTAGGAGCTGAGCTATAATAAGGTATTGAGGCGCCAAATGGTAGGTGCCAACACCCCGCAGTCGCCGTGCGCCCAGGTCCCGCGGAAGTGCGCGGCTTGACCGCTCTCGGCAGTCGGGGAACAACGCATCTTTTGCGCAACGCAATCTTGTACCCGGTCTCTCTTGTTACTATACATAGTGATAATTCCTGAATAAGCATGCTAGGTAAACATCATTATATATACATAGATAGATAGATAGATAGATAGATAGATAGATAGATATATACATAGATAGATAGATAGATAGATAGACCGATAGATTAACACAAACACATCTATTGTATCAATTTCTCTCTGTGTGTGTATATATACATAAACCTCTTGGGCTTTTGATTTTATTATCTCCTCCGCATTATGCCTCCTCTACTCTTTCTCTATGTGTATCTCTCTGTGTGCGCGTCGTCTCTCTCGCCACCCTCTCCACATCTCCTCATCACTGGTGGTTCGGTGATGGAGATGGCAATTGGTATCCCATGTGATGCAACTCTAATCTGTTTCACAGAAACAAAACGTGCCAAATGTACGTACGCATGTATATCATACATAATATTATCTCTCTCTATATATATATCTATATATGTAATATCATCTGTTAATCATAGTAATAAAGACAAAGATTTCTGCATAAATATTCTGCGACTGTGAAATATAGAACTAAAAGGACAGTTTAGTACAGCTATAGGCAGTATTTAATTATCTTCAACTGCTTCACTATGTTGTACATATCATACTCCACTCCACTCGCTTTCTATGTTCGCACGTCAGCTTCTCAGCTGGAGCATGAGAGTTCAGAAGTTTCCCATGCGAGGCAACTCCAGTCTGTTCCAAAAGAGAACACGCCAGCTAGTATGAATACATAATCATGTAGGCGCACTCGGATCTGCTGGTAGTGACTCGTCACTCACATGCACGCGCGCGCGCGCACGCACGCACGCACACACACACACACACACACACACACTCGATACTAGCTCTAGTACTATAGCCCGCGTACAGTCGATACATACTTAGCTCTAGTACTATAGCCCGCTTACATTGACTCCAGCGGCAACTGTACGCGGGCTATAGTTACTAGAGCTAATACATACTCAGCCCGGTTTGCCCAGATCGACTGCATCGTCGTAACTTTTTGTAGCCAATGCACACACACGCGGCCGCACGCGCGCACGCGCGCACGCAAGCACACACACACGCGCGCGCGCGTACTGCAGTGCAGTGCCTAGATACAATAATGTAACCCAAACCCAAGATGATATTGAGCAGACGAAATTGATACGAATTGAATTTAGAAGTAAATGTATGAATGAACAAGTGCTGCGGAGCGACAGCGCTCATCTATCGTCTACTGCAGTGACTCTGTGGTGGAGTGGTGGGATTCTAGTAAACCCTGTTAGTCCCACAATGTGTTGACATACACGGCCGAAACAGTGGAAGGCAAGGATGGTATCAGGAACCTTCTCAAAGAAATGTTTGTTGGATCGTTATGAAGTTGCCACGAGATGGCGCGACGTTTAAGTGTCTTCAGATTAAAGATCGAAGCTCCCATCGTACGTAGTAGCAACAACTATTTGCAAGACAGAATAGGTAAGCACTCATCCATTTACCTAGCAAGCCTACAGGCTGAAATAGAGAGCTGCTACCTAGCTGTAACTAATTAACGCAGGCAAAACTACACAGTACCACTGGCAGTGGCATACGTTACATGAACACATGCCGTACAGAATGCCATAGAATTATTAACGATTTAAGGAGCATAAACCTTCTTCAACCAAATTTAGCTTTTGAAATTTCACTGTGACATTGTAGCCTCATACATCCAGGCATGTATAGATTCTACTAGCAAACCCGGCAGTCATTTTTTTTCTAACAGTAAACAAATCCATGTTTACCCTCCTCTGAGGTCAAAGGTTATCCGACACTTACTCTTTGCATGTCAGCAGAAAATACATTTCATGGTCCTTTCAATAAAGCCATAAAAATACCAGGTCACTGCTGAAACAAAAAGTTTTTCAATCGCTCTGTCACACCATGTCCTCAGAAAATGTCTAAAATCTCCCCTGTGCCCCATTGACCTTTGACCTGTGACCTCCAATTTCGGCACAGTGATGGCTATTCCTACCATGATGCTATACACCGACTATCACAAGCCTGGTCGAGCCGTTTAGATTTGTGCCGCAATTCTGG
>NW_014577859.1:28465-36512 GCF_000485595.1 Priapulus caudatus
TTAGTCACGAGTAAATTTAAAACTACGTCTTACCATAACAGGATGGAAGAAACTTTATTCAAGCCATCGTACTAACAATAAATTGTTACCATGTGTTCATTATGGCATTATATTGACCATTGCTCAGATATCACTGACATGCTTAAATAATTGGCGAAAAATGCCTACAAACACGGTCACAATACATTACTATATATGTTAGTCACAAGTACATTTAAACTAGTGTGGAGATTTCAGGGCAGGGAGTGAAGACGTTGTCGAGTTCAGGGGGATGACGTCATACAACCAGATCCAACCACCGCAACAGAGGTGGAAAGTTTTCTGCGAGAGGGGGTGGCGCCAGCCGATGTGGGACGGTCAGGGAGTTGCCCCTCACGTACACGCGCCGGGCGAGAGGGTGGCAGCCAGCCGGGCACGTGGCAGACAAGGGGGCTACGACGCTCGTGCGTATATTGGACCAAGGGGGTTGCATCAACCTGTACACGTGTTAAGCCGAGGGGGGACAACGGCCAGGCACCCGACGCACGGGACAGGAGGCGCCGCCTGGATCCTACGTCACCGCGGGCTCCTATATAAGCAGCCAAGATCCAATGGTTAAAGTCAGTCAGTCTTCAAGGACAGACACAAACGAACGAACGAGCACGAACGAGCAAACGAACAGAACGAACGGACACGAACGAACGGACACGAACCAGATACGACGAAACGAACGAACACGAACGGAGCAAACGCAAAGAACGAACGAAACGGACACGAACGAACGACGAACCACGAACACCGAACGAACAACGAACACGAACGAACGCGTACGGCGCGGATAGGCTACGCAACGAACGAACGCACACGTAACGGACGAACAAACGACGCAAACCGACACACGACGGAGTGTGGACGAACGCGACAAACGCGACAATTAAACGAGTCGAGTGAGGGAGAGAGAGAGCACGCACACACACGCGCCGGACAACGCCGAGAAGGTATAGCCTTATATATACTAAGGAACGCTATAGCCGACACGACGACAAGGAGACACACCGTTGCCAACCACGAAACTCGGCCGAGCGCGCAGCCACCGACTGGGATGAGACATTGAGACAGGCACATATTATTAACCTGTAGAATAGCTAAGAAGAAAGTAAAACGTGTATCGCCTAACGGAATACGTAAAACGTGGCCAAAACGAGCAATATATATGATAGTGTATTATATCTATACGCTATATTTCGAGTTACGTGCAGTAGAGTGATTCTGTGTTATTCATGTATATCCGTATATAATGAATAAATCCATCAGTTGTATAAATTACGTATATAAAGACTTTGCGATTCATTTTTCACTCTGGGTTTTTCCTTGCTACTGCTCACCGTCCTACCTTTCGAGGATGATATAGGCAGCCGAAAAATGATACCCGACACCAAATAAATATCCAGTTGTAACCACACGCGCGTGGAGAAATATCCAAGTGTGTTCACCCTAGCGGCCACTACACATTTTTGGGGGCTCGTCGGCGATTTTCGCATGCAAATACGCTGCAGAAGAGAAGTAATACCAGAGTGAATGTTATAGGTCTAGTATAGTAATGCTGAAGCGGGTCGTTGTCGTATCAGGTTACTACAGATATGTAACCCGAGCTACATATATTGTATACACAAAGTGATACCAGACTTTCTACAGAAGTGTACCCTAACCGATAACACTAACCCTTAACCCTAAACCCTCAATCCTAACCTAACTCCTAAACACTACCTTTTCATAAAAAAAATAATAAAACATATTACTAATACAACTAAAAACCTACCTCGGGGTACATATTCTGTAGTTACTAGATACGACACGACCCCAATCTGCTATAGTAATAGAGGTAACTTAGTGGCGAGGCTGAGGAAATGGCCTTCACTCCCAGCCTGAGTACGTTATAGCAGCCTGTACAGAACGCGGCAGGCACGGGGCCGGGCGGAGGATAGCGGCGAGACGTGATACAGAACGCAGCGGCCAGCGGCCAACGTAATTTGCCGTTATCAACGCGTTGGGACAGAACTGAGCGACGTGGCGGCGGCACGAAGTCATGATGGGGGGAGAGCAGGGGATCAACCCGGCTGGGGCAACATATTCGATACAGGTCCGGAATTACTCTACACTAAAACGTACTGCACAGGGTGGGAGGACAGCACTAGACGCCTACTGGACAGCGATCGACGAGCCCAATAGAAAACGAGGAACAGCTAACCACAACCCGCATCATGCAGGAGGGTCTTAGGGAGCAGCCTCCGGAAGTAAAACTGGGCGTAGCCAGTCAATCAAACGGAAGCAGGACGCACTCGCGAAATTCACGCGACTTCTTGCAGGCTCAGACTAAATGGACGACGAGTGAAAACTCCGCATTAGCCGGCCAAGCCATGCCTGTTCCAGCGACATCGATCACGCAAAGACCGAAGACAGAAGAGTCGGATACCAATTCTTCGGATTCGCGAATTCAGTAATTTCGACATTATCGCGATTACGGAAGAAAGAATAGGCGGGAGTATAATGTAACGGGCTACAGCTAGTCGTCTACGATACTCCTAGGCCGAGATATTGCCCAGAAAAATAACGTAATCATGATCTCTCACAGGACCTCCAGTGAATATATATATTGCCGATGAACATTGATATATTATTGCGTGATGATTCCCCTTTTTCCGTTGTGATGTTTATTAGCTCTTGATACATATACATATATATACATCCAGTAACTATGTTATAAGCAGCAGAATATTCCTTATAGTAACGATATTAGACTTATTAGTCAAGCCTACGCAGGAAATATGAAAGTTTCATGTTAGATTATCTGAAACCGTTTTTACCATTACATCTACTACTCTCTAACATACCATATAGTAATGTATTACCACCAATTGTACCAATTATTAGCATGCAGCATCTAAATGCAGCTAATAGCAGCATGCAAGCTAAAATGTCCATGCTGTATTTCATTGAAAACCACTAAGACGACTAACTCGACGGCGACACCCATAGGTTGTGCATAAGCAAATTCTAAATGACAGAATGAACAATAGTACCTTGCTAAAATGGGTTGCTCATTTTTGTGACATCATTGAATTGCCATATATTTCAATTGTGAAATGATGGGGGTAGGGTAGGCATTATGATATGATAACCTGCCAGTTAGAATAGTATAATAGACTTTATAATAAGTTATTGTTGCGATGTACCATGATTAATTGAGAGCTTTGAAACATATAGTGATGTATGGATTATGGTAACAATTTCAAGTAACTGTGAAAAATAGAAGAGACGATTTAGAATGGTTGAGTGGCATTGAATGCAGGGCACGTAATAAAATTGCAAAACCTAAACTTAACAGTCACGATACCTCAGACAATAAAATCCGTTCCAATCACCATGCTGCTCTATTCACAAGCTCATGCCCATCCCCTCACAGTGTATACGCAATACGTTTCTGTTCTAGTTTTCTGTTTACGTTCGTGGAACGGTTAGTTTACGTTTCAGCTGACCTCAGGGTTAAACACTACAATCCCTCCCCTTTTCAAACGTGAGCCGAGCCGTAACGTAAGCCCGTAACCTTTGCGCGCTTCACGCGGATATCCGGCTGCAGACTGTCTAGTGGAAATTCTCAGTGTAAACAAACATCAATCAACGAGCTTAGCCAATCAAGTCGGGGGTACTAAGATGGCTACGATAATTTGAATCGCACGTCACGATTGCAGCTAGACTGGTACGGACCTTAACTCGGCCAAGTATCTTTCGCTACACTAAAGTTTTAGTTAGTCCAGCGTGTTGAACTCTCCACCGCGGAGCAGTCTAAGCTGAATCGCCGATCCTTGTGTGGAAAAATACCTTGAAAATCCCTCGAAGAGGGCCTCTTCGCGCCATCTATGGGACGCCATATGTACGAGAATAAATTCAGAGCGTGAAACGGAAGAAATGCAAACTCGCTTTTCTAGAGGAAAAGCAAACGCGCCGACCAGCAAACGAGCAATTACCAGCATTCGCCACAACTCATCAATTGACCGATTATACGGCTTTATTCTGTACCCAAAGGGCACTGCCGAAATTTTTCTAAATAGGGCAGCGAATAAGATTTATTGTCACCGCTGCACGGCGTTTGCGCGCTTTGCGCGGATATCCAGGCTGCAGATCGTCGAGGGGGAACTAGGGAGCAATATTTTTACATTTCAAAATTAAATAATCCTGAATGAGCTTTCAAAACTAGCAGGAATTTCAGGAATTTGATCCCGGGATTTGATAAAGTTTTCTATGATATTCAAGATGAAAGAGAGAGAAGCGTATGTGAGGGTTTTATAACGTTTACATAACGTTGGTAAAAACGTTTTTTATGTAACGTTGAACATAACGTTTATTGTATGGGTCCTGGCAACGTTTGAAATAACGTTAGTTATGTATTCACAATAACGTGATATAACGTGGATTTTCTACTGAAACGTAATTTGTGTATGTGCGCGTTGCGTGCGTGCATCATATAACTGATATATATAATATCATATTATATTAATATATATATATATATATACTGTAATATATATATATATATCACTGGAAACAAACATATGTAACAAATCAGTGTTTCACGCGAGCTGAGTATTATAACACGTAGTGAATTAATTTAGACATTATGAAACTGCTGCACTATATCAGGTATGCAACTCAAGCCACAGTCCGAAAGTAAATAACGTTTAATATCAGTTTAAAAATTAAATAAAAACGAATGATTTACAATATATATATATTATATCTCAAATATCGAATCATCAATCGTCAAGTTGTAAATTCGGGAGTGGAAGTGAAAAGATATTCTAGCCTATTTAGATCTGCAGATATATGCAGACATAACAATAACATTCCAGGCGGATAAATCATTTTATTATTAGAGTAAAGTAACTATTACTATCATGTACATTATGAAATTCACGAACCTGGCTACTAGCCGTAATATTTTCAGGAGCTGATATTTTCAGAAATGAACTATATATAGAAGGCATAATCACTAATGAAGGAGGGGGGGCTATTGAATACTATAATAACTATGGAGAGCTCTGAGCTATAAATGACAGGGGAGGCGCCAAATGGTAAGGCGGGTGCATCACCCCCGCAGCCGGGGTCGCCGTCGCGCCCAGTGTCCCGCGGAAGTGCGTGCGGCTTGAAGCTGTGTCGGGCAGTCGCGGGGAGGGGTTTGTGGGCAGACGTCAGTACTTTGCGCAACGCAATCTTTGTACCCGGTCTACGTTCTGGTTACTTTTGCATACAGTGATTTTAGTATTCCTGAATAGATGCATTCTAGGTTAAAACATCATATAGGTGTCCTAGCAGTTAATAGATACTGGATTAGATAGATAGATATAGATAGATAGTAGATAGATAAATAGAATAGATAGATAGATAGATAGACCAATAGATTACACCAAACACAGTGGTATTGATCGAATTTTTTCTCTCTGTGCTGTGTTATATTAGGGTACATTTTAAAGCTCGTGGTTTGGGCTTTTGATTTATTATACTCCTCCGCATTATGCCTCCTCGTACTTCTTTCCTCTATGTGTACTGTCCTCTGTGTTGCGGCGTGGCCGTCTTTTTGCTCCGCCACCGTCTCCACAGTCATCTTCATCACCTGGGGTGGTTTCGTGATGGAGATGGTCCCGATTGGTATCTTTGCCATGTGTGCTACTTCTAATATTCTGGTTTTCACAGAAACTATAGGACGTTGCCAAATGCTACTGCGGTACGGCCTTCATCGATATATACATAATATTATCTCTCTCTATTATATATTCTATATATGTAATTATTCATCTGTTAATCATAGTAAATAAAGCACAAAGTTTCTGCATAAATATTCTGCGACTGTGAAAATAGAAGTAAAGGACGTTTGTGCAGCTATAGGCAGTATTTTCATTATCTCAACTGCTTCACTATGTTGTAACAGCTATACATACCTCCACTCCAACTGCTTTCCTACGCTTCAGGCAAGTCAGTCTTCCTCAGCTGACTTGCATGATGAGTTCAGGTGAAAGTTTCCCCATGCGAGGCAACTCCAGTCTGTTCAAAAGAGACACGACAGCTAAGTATTGAATACACTAATCATGTAGGCGCTCACTCTCGAGGTGTCTGGTGGAGAGTGACTCGTCACTCAAGCACGCGGCTGCGGAGGCCCCGCACGCAACGCTCACACACACACACACAGCACTCAACTTATACACATTGGCAGTTTGTGGGCTCGAGTACTAGTCTAGTACTATATGCCCGGTAAAGTGCGATATATACATACTTAGCGCTCTGAGTACCGTATAGCCCGCTTACATTGACTCCAGCGGCATCTGTACGCGGGCTATAGTTACTAGAGGCGTGAATACATACTCTTTGTCCCGGTTTGCCCAGATCGACTGCATCGTCGTAACCTTTTTTGTAGCATGCACAACAACGCGGGGCCGCACACGCGGGCGCGATCGCGCGCTGACGCAAGCACCACACACGCGCGCGCGCGTAATGGGGTGCAAGTGCCTGCTGGAGAGGTACAATAAATGTAACCGCCAAACCCAAGATGATAATTGAGCAGACGAATATGTATTCACAATTTGAATTTAGAAGCTAAATGTATCGAATGAACAAGTGCTGGCGTGAGGCGACAGGCTCATGGGGCTTCGATCCGCTTCCTACTGCAGGTGTTCTCTGTGTGGACGTGGTTGGGTGGTGGCTATGTAAATCCCTCGTTGAGTCATGGCGCCCATATATGTGTTCACATACACGTGGGTGGGGGGACGTGCGTTCTCTGTTCTTGGTCTCGCGCTTCTGCGGGGTCGTTTATGTAGCACTGCGCCTTTGGTCGGTCATTGTTCGGTACTTTGTTGACTTTCCGCGTAAACAGTTGGAGAGGGCCACAGGGGATGGCTTGATTCGGAGAGCTTCGTCAGAAATGTTTGTTGGGATGCCTGTTATTGAAAGTTGCTCCACGTGGGAGGATTGGCGCGTACGTTTTAAGTGTCTTCAGATTTCAAAGATCGAGCTCCCATCGGACGTAAGTAGGCAGAGCAACTCATTGGTGGCAAGACATGAAAAGGTAAGCACTCTCTATCGCTTGGCTTAACGCTTACAGCGAGGGAGCCTACAGGGCGAAAGTAGAGAGCCTGGCTTACCTAAGCTGTAACTAATTAATAAGCAGTGCAAAAACTACACAGTAACACTTGGCAAGTGGAGACGTTACATGTAACACACTGACAAGTAGCAGAATGCTATAGAAATTTAATATTTTGTGTTCGAATTTAAGGATGCATACTTCTTCAAGTCGCAAAATTTTACGCTTTTTGAATTATTTTTCACTTCGTGATATACTGTAAGCCTCATACATCCAGGCATGTATAGATGTCTACTAAGGGCAAACCCCGGCAGTCAAATCTCTTTCTAACAGTAAATCAAATCCATTGTTAACCGCTGCCTCTTGAAGGGTCCAAAGTTTACTGTCCGACACTTACTCTTTGCATGTCAGTCAGAAAGTAGATTTTCATGGTCCTTTCAATAAGCCATAAAAATAGCCAGGCAGCTTGCTGAAACAAAAAAGTTTTTCTAATCGGCTCTGTGACACCATGTCCTCATAGGATAATGTCTAAAATATCCCTGATGCCCGCATTTGAGCCTTGACTGGTGATCCTCCAGTTTCGCGCACTCAGCTGATGGCTTATCTGGCCTGAGGCCTATGATGCTTAATAGTTTCACCGACTATCCACAAGGCCTAGGTCGGGGGAGGTCCGTTAGATTGGTGTGGCCGGCAATTCTGAAATTCCCGTCCCTATACTTATTATGTTAAGGAGGAATTGTGTTCCTCCCTCCTCTTCACCTTGTTGTACCTCTTTGACCTTTGAGCGTCCTCAGCTTTCCGAGCATCCACACCCGTTTTTGGACGATCCCAGCACCCGACATAGGTATACCGCCAATATCGTGATCCGTCGGACGTCGAGCAGATTAAGATTTGTGCCGCAAACCTGTTGAGAAACACGGACGGACTCACACCTGAAGT
>NW_014577859.1:36537-61829 GCF_000485595.1 Priapulus caudatus
AAATAACATTCCATTTTCAGCTATTCTTGCCCTATTTATGGTGGTGTGCGATTCTGCTGAATGCGTGCCATTCGCCATCCTTACATCTCCCGACTTTGACCTCTCCTCAAGTTCTGCTTGTATGTTGTTGCCTTTTGACAATTCAGACGTCTTTCATGGATCCTAACCATTTCCTGTCTCAGGCTCGCCCTTTTTTCCGAGACTCGAACACTGGATTTCCTCTTGTTGCATCACAGCTGCGTACGATGAAGTGTCTCCACCTAGGTGGCCGGTTTCACGATGTACGTTTTCCTTGTCGGCCTCATTACTGTGCCTACCCTAGTTATAGCCTCGTCTAGCGGTGCTTGGTCGCTTGCAATGAGTGGCCGTCTAGATTGGTATTTCGTACATCTCCATAGTCCCTTCCAGGTTATTTATCTATCAAGGATCTGCTCCGTCTGATGACCTATCATGCCAGGGTACGCCCGCCTGCTGAAACAGCTGCCGCATGACCAGCGCCGTATCCATCGGCCCTTTCGTCATACCTGTCTGCTCCCTACGCAGTAGCCTCACTCCGATAACAGCTGCGAACGCCGCTCTACCGGCGATCGAACACTGCGTTGAAACATGGCAAACCATCCCGTTCGTAGTCAGCATGCTGTGATCGTGGGCAATCTCTATCATCACCGTCTAGAGTCTCACCCTTCAAGCATAATCCATAATTGAATTCCCCATCATTCTCTGGCACTGATTTATAGCTAGCCGTCATCTCGAACTTTATCAGGAAGCTGCTTAGAGCAATTCCATCTCCCTTTTCCTAAAGTTTGGCAGGCTGCTCGATCCTTTACAGGCTGTACTGCGCGCACGCCGACTTCTCTCACGTGCTAAAGGCAGGTCGTGTGCCATCGACTCCCTCCTTTGTGTACGGCAGCATCCCCAACCGTAGCGTGATCTCTCCGCAGCGTTGGCCTTGTTGAAATTTCTGCTTCCCTGTCAGCCGCGAAATCCGAATCATCTACCGCTTTTCTGCTCTTAGACATGCTGCCGTGCTGTTCGACCGGACTTCCCCGGTTTCTTCTTAAGCCTTCCTGGCTTACTTCCAGCGCTGGGTAGGGCGTGGATGGTCTCTCTGTCCCCTTTCCTGTTGCAATATTCTTCCCGCTTTCCATGTAATCCCTTTCCTGATCCTGTATCTTCTCTCCTATAATCCTTGGCGGCTCCGAGATCTCTTCCTATCCCTAGAAGACTCATTCGATGCAGCGATACGCCATCCGCCGAGCGCTGACTGCGTCGATGCGGGGGGGGCGGGGGTACCTGTCCCCTTCCGAAAATAATGGACTCACCCATTACTTCCCCGTTCACGCAGCTGCTGTCGATGACTCATTTGCCTCCTTGCCTCACCTCGGTCCACCCATTCTCTCGCGGCGCAGAAGTCCCGTATTCTTTTTATAAACTCGACATGTTTTTATCCTTGCCCTCACCAATTATTCGTCTAATAACACTGCGCACGCTTGCTATGCTACTCCTTCATGCGAACGATCCCGGACGAGCCCCCATTAACCTGTAGTGGCCCTAGGGTTGGCCGACTACGGTCCGACAGACGTTGTTTTAACGCGCGTGTCCCAGTAGTGGGATTCAGTGTCCGCTCTGCCGGTATACAGGCAGCGACGGTGATGTCGACCGTAGCAGATAACAGCGGTAGCACCAACGAACAGAACACAGTGCTATTTCGGTTAACGGTATGGTATAGCTTTATTCTTTGTTACTAGTCACAAATAATTCCTCTGCGCTCGTATGCTGCCGCAGATCCTATCACCACTAGATTTATATTGACGAAAGTAACACGTCGCCTGGTTCATCTTCCTCTCACGTTCGTGTCCTCTCCTCGCATAGACCTAGGCAGTCTCCAAGGAGTCTCCCTCTCCTCCACGCCTGGCTCTACCTAACCGGAAACCCGTTCTTCTCCAGTCCTCGTTTTATTCCCCTCTCCGTTCGTCTCCGTTTTCACCTTACCTGAAAACGTGTGCTTCTTCCCTATCTCTCTGACGCTTCTCTCGCTCCCTCTCTTCTTCTTCCGTCCTCTCCTTCGTCTTCTTCTTCTCCTCCTTCTTCTTCTTCCTCTTCCTAGACCTTGAAAATAATGCTTTCTTCCTCTTTCTCTTCGGCCTATTCTTCTCCTTCTTATTCTCCTTAACCTAGCCCTGAAAAATAACACTCTCGTCCTCTTTCTCTTCGCTCCTCTTCTTTCTTCTTCTTCTTCCTACCTAGACCTGAAAAGTAACACCAGGCTCTGCGATTCGGCGCGCCTTATATACTTAGCAAAACCCCGCAGATTTCGTTTGCTGGTGCAATCACTGTGCGTGCAATCGTTTCACCGATGACGCAACCCGTGTTGTTTGGTACGATGTTACATTCATCGTATTGCAACCCGTTTCTGAGTAATATTCCTCTCTTTTGACAACTAGACTCTTCATTCTATTCAAATCCCCTTCATATTATTATGCTGACTAATAATACATAAACCGCGCAGATTATTATATCCTATTTATCTCGTTATCGCTGTTGCGCGTAAACACTCCTTGTTTTCCGCCGACAGGACAGCGCAAGCCGCAGTGATAGCATGATCCAAGATGGCTGCGCCCATCCGTGACGCGTGCGTGTTGACATATATTTATGTGCGGTCTATATCTTATCCTCTCTTTAGTAAATATATGGCTATATTCCATCTATATTGTGAGTTCAGTCTATCCATTCTGATCTAGTCTACTGCTCCTGTAAGTTACACACGCCCCGAAATCTCCGCAATCGCCACAATCTTCTGTCAATGGTGTAGTATATTTAGGATATATATGACACGCCAGATGGCGCAAACATCACCACGCAGGACATCGGATGTATGGCGTTCATAGTCATTGAATAAACAGCTTGTTACGGCTACCATATGTCTTGTAATCGTGCTATCCCGGCCCCCCCACTCCGAGGTCGGAGGGACCGCATGCGCGTTCCCAAAATCTCCGGTAAAGGGGTATTTTTCGCGCGACAAAATCCGGCCCAAGAATTGTAAAAAAGGGGGTTATTTGACTTTTCACCCGCGAGATTTCTTTAAAAAGGGGCGTGTGTTTTTCTTATATAAACGTTACAAAAAACGTTATAACAACTTTTGCATAACGTTATAAAAACGTTATAATAACGTTTTTGTGTTAGCTGGGTTCATGCAATTCCAGCACTGATATATCGTCGCCATGCATGTAGCATTTTCTTCCCTTAGTCTACTCGGGCCAGCCCCAAATACGTTCGATTTGGCAGTCACGTGGTATTTTTGCGTTACCCGGATCAACCCGGGCGAGGCCGAAGTAACCCACTAGCCGAGCCGCTCACTTGGGGAAGTATCCCACAATCCATTGCAACGACACCATGCATGGCGATGATGGGGAGCAACCCAGGGAAGCAAATCGAACGCGCTAGACAGTCTGCAGCCGGATATCCGCGCGAAGCGCTCAAACGCCGCTCTAGCAGCGCACTTAATCAATTTCGCTGCCCTTTTCCCAACCCCAATGCTCGAGTCCTCTCTAGGTATAGGTGGAAGCCGTGTTATCGCTGAATTGAGCAGCTCTGCCCATTGCACGTGGGTTTCCACTGCCCAGGTAGGTAGAGATTTGCTAGAAATGCCCCCAATTCTTTTTTCACTACTAGGCGCGCTTTCTTTGCTGTAATAACAGTTTCCGTTTTTTGTTCACATTGTAACAATATATAGCGCTCATGCGTAGCATTGACTGGCTAAGTTTAGAGGATCCGATATATAGGAACAAACTACAATAACATTATCTCAGGACTGCTAAAATTTCTGAACCCCCCTTTCGCGGGCTTTTTGCGGGTTTTTCCTGCCTTGGAGACCCCCCTAAATCTGGAACACTGCTCAATGTACCCCCTATCTCAGGTTAGCTCTCATTCCAACCGTAGTGACGTTAGTGTAGAGTGTGGAACTGTCGAACCAGTTTACACTACGTAGTGTAGATTTCAGTGATCCAGATGAGACGGGATACTAGAGAAGCGTTGCCGAAAGGAGGTGTTGATGCTAAGCGCTGAGCGCAGATCTTGCGCGCAGTTCCGCGGCAAGGCGCACGCGACCGCGGGAACGTCCTACGACAGTATGCAGCGCTGGCAGCTATGGATCCGTGCGCCGAGTGCGTAGGTCGGCGCACGGATCCATTGCTGCCCGCGAGCAATCGAGAATTTTAGGAAAAATAGAATGAAAGAGCTGAGCTCCATTAAGCTGCTCTTCTTTGCTAGTTGAATGGAAATATCAATGAAAGTGTCAACACTTTGTACTTCTACACGTGTTGTATAAGTATGTGTAAGTATAAGTGTTGTATACGTACGTGCGTTGGTGTGTGACTGCGTGCGTTCATACATGTATACGCACGTGTGTGCGTATTTGTCTGCTTCGTAGTACTACAGCTAGCTCTGTGCTTGCGTGCATGGCTGCCTGTCAAAAGTTAAAAGTTACGGAAAACCCTACTTCGTTGGGTGCATGTTTGTAATTCTGCTGTCCTTTGTGTGTGAAGAAGACCGTTGAAACGATAATGGATCTTCAAATAATACATGAACATGACATCACACATGTAGATTGATCATGTAGATGAGATGGACTTCGGAAGTACATCTGCAGACACAACAAGAAAAAAACCGCACATTGACGGGTTAAAAAAGCAGCCAATGCAAATGATTCTGCGAATTTGGTGAGAGAATCATTTTGCCAAAAGTCAAAAGCACTCAACACTACACTAGCCACAGGCACGCTATCACTAGGTATCGGCAGCCGTTACTTGACACGTTTGCGACTGACACCTACTGCTGTAGCTTGGGTTGTGCTTCTCTCCCGATGCGTCCTGGGCGGTGTCTGTGATGCAATTTCTTGTTCCGCTTCCTTTCTGCCTGGCTCTGGTTCTCGAACTGTGCCGTGCTTGTCTTTCCTCTCTTGTATCGCCTTGTAGGGTAGGCATTATAAGGTATCGATAGCGTGAAGCAGTTTAGGGCAATAGGTATATAAATTGACTATTTATTAAATTAGGATTTACCTTGTTACGATCCGCTACGCTATGATCTTAATTGGCAGACGACGTTGGTTTACATATAGTGATGTATTGGATGTGGTGTAACAATTTTCAAATAAATCCGTGTGGGATTACAGGTAGAAGAAGACTGATTTAGAAATGGTGCGAGTTGCAGTTCGAACTGCAGGGCACGTCAATTGAGTGCTGGGTCAACAACATAAACTTACTGTTAGGCGCATACTTCGGTCATTACAATAATAGGAGTGGCGGTCCAACGCACCCATGCTGCTGCTATTCACAAGCCTCATGCTCAAGGGCCCTCAGCAGTGTACGCAATACGTTTCTGTCGTTGGACTTCTCATGTTTGAGCGTTTGGGCGTCTGTAACGGTTAGTTGTGTACGTTTTTTCAGCTAACCTTGCGGAGGGTAAACACTAACTCAATCGCGCGCTCCCCGCTTTTCAACGGGAAGATGTATTTTAATTTGAACGTTGCTTAAGTATGAAATTAGTAAGACTGCAGGACTATTACTTATCACGGATGTGGTGGGAATCACGCTGCGTTGTAACTTTTATGGAATTGGTCCGTGTTCTGATGTGTATTAGGGAATTTAACTGTGTGAATAGTAGTGCATGAGTGTTTGGTGCAGGTGACTGGTTACCTAGGAAAATAAAGCCTTTCATTTGTCTCTACCTTGGTGTATTCTAAAGCCTTTTTAATACGATGATCTGCCATCTGAAAGCTAGTCATACACGCTTTATGTGGCTTATATTCAGGGTCAAGTTAAGGCATATTTTAGAATTCTATTCGCACATCTCAAACTAACACAAACAGGATATACTCAAACTTATATAAACGGTTGTCTAAATCTGTATTGGTGTTGTACTTAACTACTAATTAACTCTGTAGGCTTGCCCCTACACGGTTGTCCGTGGTAGACGAATTAGTAGAAGTAGTGGGATGGTGAACAGACGCGTTGCGACAATTAAACTGAACTTTTCAATATTTCTCGTAGGGCTGACATAGATAGTTTCTAATATCGTACTTATCATGAGTGTAATGTTTTCTGCTGCTTATAACATACGTATTGTATGCTTTATATGGGGACTGGTTATATGTATAAGACTAAATAAACACCAAGGGGGGATAGAGAGAGGAAATAACTCACGGGCCAATATGATATCATTTCACGGCTAGAGTTATATTAGTTCCTTACTGAGTGCCTGTGATTGAGAGCAGTGATTACGGCTGCATATCTCGGCGGTAGCGTTAGGGTGGATGGTAAGAGACTCTAGCGGGGTATTGGCCGCTTACTCATTAAACTGCCGGCTCTTATTCTTTCTTGGTTCTCGAATCCGAAAATTCGTAATCCTCGAATCCGAATCGCGAAGAAGTTGTATCCGCACGCTTCCAGATTGAGTTTTTTTTTCGTTGGTGTTTTTCTTGTCCTTCTGTGGTGAGGTGTGTACTATGGGCGCTGGATTAGCTATGGCCATTGGTTCTTGTCCGGCTACCTTAATTGCGGAGTTTCAATCGTCGTCCTAGTGCTGAGGCCTGTCCACCAGATGTCCGCGTGATCTTCGGAGCTGGCGTTGCCTTCGTTGATTGTATCTGGGCGGTATCCGGGCACAGGTTTACTTCGAGCGGTCTCCCTAGACGGCGCTCCCTGCATGAATCGGGTTGTGTTGAGCTGTTCCTCGTTTCATATTGGCTCTCCTGTCCGAGTGGGAGGCGTCCTATTCGCTGTTGTCCCTCTTGTGGCTGTCCAACTGCTGTGCCAGTCGAGTTAGTGTCAGATTCATCCGCGGGTGATGATCGAAATTAATCCGCGTAAGTGATCGGGGCTCATTGCTTTTTGCTCCTCCTTTATGACTTGATCGCGCCGCCTCGCTCAGCCTGTGCGCCACGCGTGATAACCAGAATTACTGCTTTAGCACGCTGGGGCGCTGTCGTTCTGGGTATCACGTTTCGCCGGCTGCCTGCCGCGTTGTAAGGCTCTCCATACGTTACTGGGCTGGGAGTGAAGACATTTCTCACTCGCACTTAAGTTACTCTAGTTACATATGCAGATGGGGTCGTTGTTCGTATCAGGTACTACAGTATGTAACCGAGGTAGTTTTAGGTTGGTGTATATGTTTATATTTTTATATGAGGGCGAATATGTTTAGGGTTTTGGGTTAGGATTAGGGTTAAGGGTTAGGGTTAGTGTTACGGTTTACGGGTAGCACAAGGTTCTTATGTTAGGTAAGTCTGGGTACAAAGCTTTGTGTTATTCGTAGGCATATGGGATGTACGTCGTGCGGTCATCATTAGTGCCTGTTAGTAACCTTGATATTGACGTTGCAGGGAGGGAGGCCGCTTTTAGCATTATCTTATATCGGCCTAGACTATACACAATTTCCACTCTGGTATGTAACGTTTCCTTCGTTCTGCTTTACTATTGGGCATGCGAATCATCCGGACGAGGCCCCCAAAACCTTGTGTATGCTGGGCCCTAGGGTGACGCACACTGGGGGAGTTTTCGCCACGCGCTGTGTTAGCGACGTGAATTAGTTTGTGTCGGATCAATTTTGCTGCTGCTTCTATCCAGCGAAGGTAGGACGGGTTGGATGGCAGTACACGGAAAACCCAGAGTGAAATGAAGGCAAGTCTTTAGATGAGTTTTATTTAATGACGCAACTGATGGATTATTCATTATAGTGCGGATAACATGAATAACAGCAACACTTGGGAACTGCACGTATGGTCGATAAAGCGTATAGATTGAGACTAGGGTGATATATTTATTTGCTCGTGCTGGACACGTTTACGTTCAATCTCGTTAGGCTGATTACACGTAATTATTTCTTCTTTATTCTGAGCAGGTAATATTAGTTAGCCGTCTCTGTCTCTCGCTCGCTCGCGCTTCAAGTCGCCTTGCTGCGCTGGGTCGTGCGGGCTCGCGCGAGGTTCAGTGGAGTCTGCGCAAGGGTTTGTGTTGGCCTTTGTCGTGGTGTCGGCTATTCTAGCTTCCCTGGTCGCTTAGTATATTTAAGCGGTATTACCTTTCTCGCCGTTGTCTGCGGCGTGTGTGTGGTGCTCTTCTTCTGCCCTTCACTCGAATCGTTTAAGTTGTCCCGTTTGATCGTTTTCGTTCCACCCGTCCCGTTTGGGTTCGTTTCGGTTTCTTGTTGCTTCGCTGCGCGCGTTTGTCGTGTCTCGGATTCTCGTTCGTGGTCGTGTCCGTGGTGTGGCCGTCTCGGGTCGGGGTTCGTTCGTTTAGATTTCTGTTTCTGTTCGTTTTTTCGTGTTTCGTGTGTACTGTTGGCGGTTGGTCTGGGTCCGTTCTTTGGCGGTTTCGTGCGGGTTATTGCTCGTTCGTGTCGTTCGTTCGCTTTCGTTTTTCGTCCTTCGTGGGTCGCGTTCGGTTCGTTGTGTGCGCTCTCGTTACCGTCGTTTTTTCCTCGATGTACTGTGGCTCCGGGTTCGTTTTTCGTTCTGTGTCTGTCCGGAGGGAGTACTGACTTGACTTTTAGCGCATATTGTGGAGTTTTGGCTGCTTATGAGTACCTGGTTTGTGGGTGGATGGTTCCCCGCGGTGACGTAGGATCCAGGCGGCGGCCTCCCTGTCCCCGTGAGCGTCGGGGCGGTGCCGTAGCCGTTTGTGGGCCCCCTCGCGTTACAGAGCCACGCTTGTAAGCTAGGTGCTGACTAAGCTCCGCCGGATTGTTCAATGATTACGCACGACGTCCGTACCCTTCGTTTGTCTGCGTCTACGTGCTGCGTGCTTGGGCGCCAGCCTCTCGCCCACGGCGCGCTGTTAACAAGTGAGTGCGCAACGTCCCTGCACCTCCCAGGATCGGCTGGCGCCACCTCCTCGGGGCAGGTAAAAGCTTTCCACTTCCCCCTGTTGCGGGTGGTCTTGGGCGGGGTGTTGTATGACTGTCATCCCCTCGTGGAACTCGACAATGGTTCTATCTCCTTGGCGCTGTTAAATTCTCGTACACTGTAGTTGTGAAGTGTACGTTGTGACTAACATATATAAGTAGGGGGTAAGTTGGGTTGACCGGTGGTGTTTGTAGCATTTTTCGCCAATTGGCTTTGGAGGCATGTCATTTGTGATGGTAGGAGGCTTAATGGCATTTATATAGGGCCGATAAGGGAGCACCTATGGTGACAATTAGTGTTAGTGACGAGAATGGTTGGAGTAGATTAGATTTAGCTTCATCGCTGTTATGGTAAGACGTAGTTTGAAATTTACTCGTGGGACTAACATAGCGGTCGGTTGGCGGGGGTGGAATTGGTCTAAAGCTAAGTCGGAGTATTCTATTTTTTTTATAGTAATTGGGGGTATACCACGCAATTGTACAATTATTAGCGATGCATGGCATTTCGTAACTGCACGCTAATAGCAGCACTGCAAGCTAAAATGTCTTTAGTGGGCTGTAAGTTGTCATTTTGAATATACGCACTAAGCACCGACTAACTGCGACGGCGACACCCATAGTGTTGGGCTATGAAAGCAATAGGGTTTCTAACCAATGACCGAATGAGCAATAGTACCTTGATCCAAAAGTGGGTTTGCTCATTTAATTGTGACATCCATTTGAATTGCCAGATAATTTCAATTTGCTGAAGAACAATGGATGGGGTAGGGTATGCATTTAGGTATGTAACCTGCAGTTAGGATAGGTATAATAGACTTTTTTATAATAATTTTTGGTGCGATGTACCAATGATTAATTGAGAGGCTTTGAGGCTTTGATAGTGATGTATCGTGGTGGATGGGGTAACTAATTTCAAAGTAACTGTGAAAAATAGAAGAGACGATTAGAAACTGGCTTGAGTGCATCTGATGAGCAAACGGGCACGTAATAAAATTCGCAAAACTAAACTTAACAGTCACGATAACGCTCAGACCAAAAAATCCGTTCGCAATCAGCATGCTGCTCTATTCAAGCAAGCTCATGCCGCATCCCCTACAGTGGTATCACGCAATAACGTTTTCTGCCTAGTGTTTTCGGGTGTTTAGCGTTCGTGAAGCGCGTTAGTTTACGCTTTCAGCGCTGACCTCAGGTTAAACACTGACAATGCCTCCCCATCATTTTCAACGGTGAGCGCGAGCGGGTGGATACGTTCTAAGCGCTCGTAAGCCTTTGCGTCGTTCACGCGGATATCGGCTGCAGACTGTCCTAGTGAAAATTCTCAGTGTAACAAACATCAATGCAACGAGGGCCTTATGCCAATCAAGTCGGGGTGGACTAAGATGCTACGTATAATTTGTGAATGCAGCGTTTCATGCGATTTGGCAGCTAGACGTCTGGTACGGGGACCCTTAAGCTCGCCAAGTATTTTTCGCTACATGAAGTTTTAGTTAGTCAAGCGTGTTGAACTCTCTTCAGCGCGGGAGCAGTGGCTAGGGGGAAGTGCTGCTATATCGGGCGATTCCTTGGTTGTAGGAAAAATTACCTTGAAAATCTCGGTCGGCCATTGAGGGGCTCTGCTTGCGCGGCCATCTATTGGACGCCCATTATGTCACGAGAATAATTTCAGGGCGTGACGGCCGAAGCAATTACTAACGCTTTTCTAGAGGGAGAAAGCAGAACTGCGCCGGGACAAGGCAACGAGCAATTAACCAGAGCATTCGCCACATACTCATCAATTGAGCCGCGGCGATTATACGGGCTTTATTCTGTACGCAAAGGGCACTGCGAATTTTTCTAATAGGGCAGCGAATAAGATTATTTGTTCAGAGCGTTTGTTTGCTGCCCGGCGTTTGGCTCGCTGCTTGTGGTGCGGCGGATATCGAGACGGCTGGCAGATGGGCGTCGAGGGGGAACTAGGGAGCAATATTTTTAACATTCAAGGAGGGTTTAAATTTGGACTGATGAGCATTATGCAAAACTAGCAGGATAATATTGCAGGAATTTGATCGCGGCGGACGCTTTATGATAAAACGTTTTTATGATTATTCTAGGGATGAAAGAGAGAGATCAGAAAAACACCCCTTTTTAAAGAAGATCGTCGGAGGGAATAGTCACATCTACTTATCGTTGCCCTATGCTTTTAGCATGTCTTCGGCCGGATTTCTGTCGGCGCTGAGAGAATACCCGCGGGTTTGGACGGAGATGGTTTGGTGATGGGCGCATAGCGTCCCCCATCGAACCTGCCGAGTGGGGGGCCGGGATAGCAGTATTGACAGGAGACAGTATGGTAGTCCGTAACTAGTCTGTTTATTCAATGAACTATGAACCACGGCCATAGGAACTCCGATGTCCCTTGTGGTGTTTGGGTTTGCGCCAGTTGGCGTGTCAATATATGGATGCCTAAAGGGTGGGTATACTACACCATTACAGAAGATTGTGAGCGATTGCGGAGATTTAGGGCGTGTGTAACTTTACTAGGAGCAGTAGACTAGATTGCAGAATGGGAATAGACTGAAGCTCACATATAGATGGAATCATAGGGGCCATATATTTACTAAAGAGATATGATAAGATATGGAGACCGGGCACATAAATAATTTATGTCAACACGCACGTTCCATGGGGCGCAGCCCATCTGGTGTGAGTGTGATCAGCTGCTAGCTTGGTCTGCTCTGCTGTCGGGGAAAACAAGAGTGTTATACGCGGCAAAGCGATTAACGAGATTGGATATAAGGTATCTGGCGGGGTTTATCAGTATTATTAGCTCAGCAATAATAAGTGATTTGAGAGGGATTTGAATAGAATGAAGAGTCTAAGTTGTCAAAGAGAGGAATATTTACTCAGAAACGGGTTGCATACGATGATGTAACCATCGTACCAAACACGGGTTGCGTCATCGGGTGAAACGATTGCACCACAGTGATTGCACCAGCGAACGAAATCTGCGGGGTTGCTAAGTATATAAGGCGCGCCGAATCGCAGAGCCTGGTGTTACTTTTCAGGTCTAGGTAGGAAGAAGAAGAAGAAAAAGAAGAGGACGAAGAGAAAGAGGACGAGAGTGTTATTTTTCAGGGCTAGGTTAAGGAAGAATAAGAAGGAGAAGAATAGGCCGAAGAGAAAGAGGAAGAAAGCATTATTTTCAGGTCTAGGAAGAGGAAGAAGAAGAAGGAGGAGAAGAAGAAGACGAAGGAGAGGAGGAAGAAGAAGAGAGGGAGCGAGAAAGCGTCAGAGAGATAGGGAAGAAGCACACGTTTTCAGGTAAGGTGAAAACCGGAGACGAACGGGAGAGGGGAATAAAACGAGGACTGAGAAGAACGGGTTTCCGGTTAGGTAGAGCCAGGCGTGGAGGAGAGGGAGACTCCTTGGAGACTGCCTAGGTCTATGCGAGGAGAGGACGAACGTGAGAGAGGAAGATGAAACCAGCGACGTGTTACTTCGTCAATATTAATCTAGTGGTGATAGGATCTGCGGCACATACGAGCGCAGAGGAATTATTTGTGAACTAGTAACAAGAAATAAAGCTATAACCATACCGTTAACCGAATAGCACTGTGTTCTGTTCGTTTGGTGCTACCTGTTATCTGCTACGCGACATCACCGTCCTGCCTGTTATACCGGCAGGAGCGGACACTGAATCCCACTACTGGGACACGCGTTACAAAACAACGTCTGTCGGACCGTAGTCGGCCAACCCTAGGGCCACTACAGGTTAAATGGGGGCTCGTCCGGGATCGTTCGCATGAAGGAGTAGCAATAGCAAGCGTGCCAGTGTTATAGACGAATAGTGAGCAAGGATAAAAACATGTCGAGTTTTATAAAAAGAATACGGGACTTTCTGACGCCGACAGAGAATGGGTGGACCGAGGTGCAAGGCAAGGAGGCAAATGAGTCATCGACACAGCTGCGTGAACGGGGAAGTATGGGTGAGTCCATTATTTTCGGAAGGGGACAGGTACCGACGACCAGTCACGATGGCGTATCTGCATCGAATGAGTCTTCTAGGGATAGGAAGAGATCTCAGGAGGCCGCCAAGGATTATAGGGAGAAGATAACAGGATCAGGAAAGGGATTACAGGAAAGCGGGGAAGAATATGAACAGGAAAGGGGACAGAGAGACCACACACCCCTACCCCACGCTGGAGTAAGCCAGGAAGGCTTACAGAGAAACCGGGGAAGTCCGGTCGAACAGCACGGCAGCATTCTAAAAGCAGAAAACGGTAGTATGAATTCGGATTTCGCGCTTGACAGGGAAGCAGAAATTTCACAGGCACCTGCGAGAGATACGGCTACGGTTGGGGATCTGCCGTACACAAGGAGGGAGTCGATGCAAGACCTGCCTTTAGCACGTGAGAGAAGTCCGTGGCGCAGTACACCTGTAAAGGAACGGAAGCCTCCAAACTTTAGGAAGGGAGATGGAATTGCCCTAAAGCACTTCCTGATAAAGTTCGAGATGACGGCTAGCTATAATCAGTGGCCAGAGAATGGATGGGGAATTCAATTAGGATTATGCTTGGAGGGTGAGACTCTAGAGGTGATGATAGAGATGCCACGATCACAGCATGCTGACTACGACGGGATGGTTGCCTGTTTGCAACGCAGGTTCGATCCGGTAGAGCGCGTCCACGTTTATCGGAGTGAGCTACGCCGTAGGAGCAGAAGGTATGACGAAAGGGCCGAGGAATACGGCGCTGTCATGCGGCAGCTGTTCACGCGGGCGTACCCTGGCATGATAGGTCATCAGACGGAGCAGATCCTGATAGATAAAAACCTGGAAGGAATAGGAGATGTAGAAATACAATGCTACGCACTCTTGCAAGGACCAAGCACGCTAGACGAGGCTATAACTAGGGTAGCACAGTATGAGGCCGTTACAAGGAAAACGGTACATCGTGGAAAACCGCCACCAGGTGGAGACACTCATGTACGAGCTGTGATGCAACAAGAGGATCCAGTGTCGAGTCTACGGAAAAAGGTGCGAGGCCTGAGACAGGAAATGGTTAGGATCATGAAAGACGTTGAAGGTCAAAGGCAACAACATACAGCAGAAGCTGGAGGCAGAGGTCAAAGGTCGGGAGAAAGGATGCAGAATGCACCATTCAGCAGAATGGCAAAGCCTCCACCTAATAGGGCAAGAATAGCTGAAATGGAATGTTATTTTTGCAGGAGAACGGGACACATACAGAGAGATTGCTCGCGACGATTGCAATGCGGCAATGTTTCCGATAATCGCGCACAACAGACAGGAGTTGCCGAGAGGAGTCAGCGACCGTTAAACTAGGACAGGCTAGGAAAAGAGTCGGTAGCCTGGCCCATAGTAAGCCGACTGAGGGAGCTACACCACGATCTACTGGTTTCACACTCTCTCAGAAGGGCAAGATAGAAGAACGCGATAATACAGGAAAACACGTAGGGATTAAAATGCTAATAAATACAGCAAATAATTCAGGCAAGGCTGAAGCCACACGGATACCGATTATCTCCGTGGCACCACTGCAGTGTCATCCCACGTGGGTGATACCTGTGAAGGTAGAGGGATGTGAAATGACATTTTTAATAGACAGCGGATCAAGTACGACGCTGATAAATGAAGATAGATTCAACGACATCAAAGCAAGTACAGGGCTACAGCTGATAACAAGAAAGAGGGATCTGAAGATGGCAAACGGCGAAGCAATTAATAGTCCTGGAGAGACTAATGTCCATCTAGAAATCGCCGATCATACCTACAATAGAAAAACAATGGTTATTGCACAATTAGAGGATTTAGATGGGATTTTGGGACTCGACTTTCTCGTCCCAAACAATGCTATCCTGAACATTACTACAGGAATGCTATCACTCGATGGGAGAGAAATTCAAGGATTTTAGACAGGAGGAGAGAATGGTAGACCAGTATACGTGGATGAGGCGACGATGCTGAAGCCAGGGAAAAGATACAGAATCCCTGGATGGACTTATGCAGACGATAAGGTATCCAGAGGGAAGCAGGTAAAGCTAATGCCTATCCCTGAATTTCAGAAGCTGGAGGCACAGGGGATTCGGATGGAGCAGACGGAATTCCCAAGGGATGTGAATTCCCTGTACAGTACCCTTGGTTATCTCCCACACAGGAAAGAAGTCTACCCTGTTGTTGGAGGATCAGCAAGTGGGGGAACTCAAACCAGTGGAGGAGAGTGAGACACAGCAGGGACAGCATCACCAGAATGCGGATGCGTTGTCACGTAAGACAGTCGGGAAATGCCCGAACGAGAACTGCCCAGATAGCAGGCATGGAATGATGGGAGCGGATGCCCGACCAGCGATGGAGATGCACTCAGAGGAAGAGGAAACGCACGTTCAGGAGGAAGAAGACGAGGAGAGTAGTAGCGATAAACCACCCAGCTGTATTAGGAGAGCAGAGGATTCTACATGGAGATATGAACCACCCAGCCGTAATGGGAGGAAAGACGGTTCTTCATGTGAGGATAAGGAGCAGCGTGGGCAGGTGTTAGTAGTGACCGAGGGAGAGCGAGAGGATCGCAGAGAAAATCCCGAGGATCAGTGGGAAGACCATGATGTATGGAACCCAGAAAATATTAGGAGATTACAGGATAAGGACCCTGTGATTGCTTTCTTCAAGGAACGAAAAGAAGCGGCGTTGGACAGACCTGAGTTTGCAGAAATTGCAGGAATGGGGTCGGAGGCGAAAGCGTACTGGGGCAGTGGAATCAATTAGAGGTGCAGGAAGGTAAATTGTATAGACGATGGGAGACGCCAGTCACGCCGACTCATCCCATACATCAGTTGGTAATACCTAAGGAATTGCAAAGAGAAATATTTCAGCAATTACATTACCATCGTACAGCAGCTAGGATATCAAGGAGAGAAACGGAGTAGAGCCAGCATTCAGCAACGGTTCTACTGGCCACACTACACGAAGGATATCACGAGATGGTGCCAGTACTGCACTGTCTGTACTCGGAAGAGACCTGGAAAAGGGTTGAGAAGGGGAAGGTTAAAACAGTCGGAAGTAAGAGCGAGTTGAGAAAGAAAAGGGGAAGGCAGAGGAGAAGCTAGTTGAGGGGAGTAAGAGTAGAACTGGGAGATTGGCGAGAACCCCCGAGAGAAGAGCAGAGGGAGCCCACAGACCATGTCGAGGAAGGCGATGATGAGGGGGAGGAAATCCCGTGGGAGTTATTATTTCAGGAACCGGCCCTAGAAGAGGAGGAGACAGCAGAACAGACCTACGAAGCAGATCTTTGTCTGAGGCGGGGGACAAGAGCCCGTAAACCACCACAGAGGATGGATTTGTAGAGAAGAGGCCATCATTAATTTTTATTTGTTTTGGTTTTGTTTAGGTGGACGTCAGCGACTCATCATTTAGAGATTTTTATTACAGGACATATGTATATCCTTTGCAAGATTTAATGTAGTAGATATATTTATATAAAACAGAAGTTTCATTTCGCGGACACGTTAGGGAGACGAAGGCGTATCCGAGGGCGGATACTAATAGAAGTTGGGAGGAGTTGTGGAGATTTCGGGGGTGTGTAACTTACAGGAGCAGTAGACTAGATCAGGATGGATAGACTGAACTCACAATATAGATGGAATATAGCCATATATTTACTAAAGAGAGGATAAGATATAGACCGCACATAAATATATGTCAACACGCACGTCCATGGGCGCAGCCATCTTGGATCATGCTATCACTGCTGCTGCTGCTGCCTGTCGGGGAAAACAAGGAGTGTTTACGCGCAAAGCGATAACGAGATAAATAGGATATAATAATCTGCGCGGTTTATGTATTATTAGTCAGCATAATATATGAGGGGATTTGAATAGAATGAAGAGTCTAAGTTGTCAAAGAGAGGAATATTTACTCAGAAACGGGTTGCATACGATGATGTAACCATCGTACCAAACACGGGTTGCGTCATCGGGTGAAACGATTGCACCACAGTGATTGCACCAGCGAACGAAATCTGCGGGGTTGCTAAGTATATAAGGCGCGCCGAATCGCAGAGCCTGGTGTTACTTTTCAGGTCTAGGTAGGAAGAAGAAGAAGAAAAAGAAGAGGACGAAGAGAAAGAGGACGAGAGTGTTATTTTTCAGGGCTAGGTTAAGGAAGAATAAGAAGGAGAAGAATAGGCCGAAGAGAAAGAGGAAGAAAGCATTATTTTCAGGTCTAGGAAGAGGAAGAAGAAGAAGGAGGAGAAGAAGAAGACGAAGGAGAGGAGGAAGAAGAAGAGAGGGAGCGAGAAAGCGTCAGAGAGATAGGGAATAAGCACAGGTTTACAGGTAGGCGAAAACCGGAGACGAACGGGAGAGGGGAATAAAACGAGGACGGAGAAGAACGGGTTTCCGGTTAGGTAGAGCCAGGCGTGGAAGAGAGAGAGACTCTTTGGAGACTGCCTAGGTCTACGCGAGGAGAGGACGAACGTGAGAGAGGAAGACGAAACCGGCGACGTGTTACTTCGTCAATATTAATCTAGTGGTGATAGGATCTGCGGCACATACGAGCGCAGAGGAATTATTTGTGAACTAGTAACAATTAAGGAATAAAGCTATAACCATACCGTTAACCGAATATCACTGTGTTCTGTTCGTTTGGTGCTACCTGTTATCTCCTACGCGACATCACCGTCCTGCCTGTTATACCGGCGGGAGCGGACACTGAATCCCACTACTGGGACACGCGTTACAAAACAACGTCTGTCGAACCGTAGTCGGCCACCCCTAGGGCCACTACATTAATGTCCTACATTGAATTTGCTGTATATTACATTACGTTTACTAGGAGTATCATTCGTGAGTAATTGGCAATGCTTTTCTGTTGCTGCTGGGGCAGCACACATACTGATTTTGTATAGTTCCGAGTATAACGTTACATATTACGGTAAGTATGACTATGCAGTTCAACCGAGTGTACCGATTCTGGATGTAAAAGGCAATAAATTCAGATATACGACGTACATATAAAATATCAAAGTCAATTTTAAACCATTGAAGTGCCTGAAATAAAATATACCTGTATTTTATGTATCGATTAAATTGGTGGCTGGCCTTGAAGCTAGCTTTCTGTGAATATTCATGCAGTGCAAGGTGATTAAAACAGATGTAAAATTAAACTATCTCTCTTGTCCCCCTTGCAGATATTTTGGCAGTTAGAAAGTATAGGCATGTATTAGAGGTGTAACGATACACTATGATCACGATACGATACGTATCTCGACACGTAAGTCATGATACGATACCGTCGATACGTATCATGGCAGACAGAAAATATGTATCCCAATACTTTCATAACAACGTCCCATACTCAACTTAATATGAGTATATCAAAGCCATACAAATATATGCCAAAATCATTTGTTGCAGCAATCTTCTCTATAATAATTCCTTGGATCCTGATACATAAGTGGGTAGTATAGTATTCTTATTTGTATGACAATGCTTTGCCAGCTAGTTATGGCGATTTGATTGTGTATCCTGTCCATGGCATCTGTGATGCTTGTAGTTAGAGTACAACTACAAGCAAGTAATCCTTGGCATAAAAGATTATATTTGTAGGATGGATGGCAGTGTAGTTCATAAGAACATCTTCACCAGAACTTGCTGTGGTCCCATTCTATCTGGTGGACCTGGATTACACCAAGCATTCTGAGTGGAGCTGTTCTTGTGAAGTTGTACCGGTCATGTGCATCTCTTTGAAAAGTCAATATCCTATTCCTGCAGACAGTGAGTGTAATAACTGCGGTGAGAACTTATTTTCTTATAGTGCGTTCGATTTGCTTCCCCAAGTTAACCTGGCTCTACTCGTAGACCGGGAGCCCAGGGGGGTCAGCCTAGCTGTGTGTTCGTTCGTTTGGTGCTACCTGTTATCTGTCTACGCGACATCACCGTTCCTGCTGTATTATCCGCGCAGCGATATCGGACACTGAATCGATCTGGAACGCTGTTACAAAACAAGTCTGCGGACCGTAGTCGGCCACCTAGGCGCCAGCTACAGTGCGTCAATGCGGGCCTCGTCGGCGGTCAGTTAGCGCAGAGAGTGCAATGCAAGGTGCGCTATAGACGAATAGGAGCCCAGGGAAAAAGACATGTCGGTTTTATAAAGATCGGCTTTTTCTGACCTCGAAGAGAAATGGTGGGCCGACGCGTTGACCAAGGAGGAGGCACAATGAGTCATCGACACGCTGCGTGAAGGGAAGTATGTGTGGTCTTATTTTCGGAAGCGGACAGGTTACCGACACAGTCACGATGCGCGTCGTATCTGCATCGATGAGTCTCTACTTAGGAGAGACTCCAGGAGGCCGCCAAGATTGTTGGTTATTTTAGATTTTAAAGAAACAGGATCTAGAGATTACAGGAAACGTGGCACGAATATGACAAGGAAAGGGTCACAGACGAAGCCACCCACCTACCCCCACCTGAGTAGCTCAGGGAAGGCTTTTAGTTTTTGGTTCGTTCGAACAGCCGGCAGCATTCTAAGCAGGAAAATCGTATACGAATTCGGATTTGCGCTGGACGGAAGCCGAAATTCACTGGGGCGAGCGGCTGCGAGGTGTAGGGGTTATACGGCTACGGTTTGGGATTGCTACAAAAGGGGGAGATCGAGCAGACTATGCCTTTAGACGTGAGAGAGGTCCGTGGCGCAGTTTTTCGGAACCTCAACTTTAGGAAAGGAGATGGAATTTGCCCTAAAGCCTTCGCTGATAAAGTTCGATGATGCGGCTAGATATAAGTCAGTTGTCAAGCATGGATGGAATTCAATTAGGATTATGCTTGGGGTGGATCTAGGAGTGATGAAGGATGCCACGATCACAGCCTCTGACTACAGCGGCGATGGTTGCTTTTCTGCACGCAGGTCTCGATCGGTAATGAGCGCCGGACCCAGTCCACGTTTCGGTGAGCTACCCGTCAGGGCAGTAAGTATGACGAAAGGGCCGAGGAATACGGCGCGGTTTCATGCCGGCCAGCTGTTCACCGCGGCGTACCGGCATGATGGCATCAGACGGAGCAGTTCCTGCTAGATAACTGGAAGGAATAGGAATGTAAGAAATACAATGCGCTTTTTACGCACTCTTGCAAGGACCAAAGAACGCTAGCGGCTATAACTGGGATGAGCACAGTATGAGGGCCGCTTACAGGAAACCGTCATCTGTGGAAACCCGCCACAGTGAGACACTCAGTACGAGCTGTGATGCAACAAGAGATCCAGATGTCGGTTACGGCAAAAGGTGCGGGTGAGACAGGAAAGGTTTGGGATCTGAAAGACGTTGAGAGTCAAAGCAACAACTACGCAGAAGCTGAGCAGAGGGTCAAGGTCGGAGAAAGGAGTGAGAATGCACCACATTCGAGAATGCAAGCTCCCTAATTTAGGGCAGAATAGCTGAATGGAATGTTATTTTGCAGCTGGAACGGGACACATCAGGAGATTGCTCGCGCGATTTGCGCAATGCCGGCATGTTTACGATAATCGCGAACAGATCAGGAGTGCCGAGAGGTCAGACCCGTTAAACTAGGACAGGCTAGGAAAGAAGTCGTAGCCTGGCCCATAGTACCGACTGAGGGGTACCCACATCTCTGCGTTTCACACTCTTCTCCAGAAGCAAGATGCAAGAACGCGATAAGAACACCTTAGGAAAATGCTAATAATCAGCCAATATATTTAGGCATGCTGACCAGCCACACGGATTACGATCTATCTCCGTGGCACCCTGCCAGTGTCATCCACGTGGGTGATACCTGTGAGTAGAGGATGTGAATGACTTTTATAGACAGCGGATCAAGTACGCCGCTGATAAATGAAGATAGTCAACGACATCAAAGCAAATACGGGTTACACGTATAACAAGAAAGAGGATCTGAGATAGAGCAAACGGCGAAGCATTTAATAGTCTGGAGAGACTAATGTCCATCTTAGAATCGCGATTCATACCTACATAGAAAACAATGGTTATTGCCCAATTAGGTGGATTTTTAGATGGGGATTTTGTCACTCGACTTTCTGCGTCCCAGAACAATGGCTATCCCTGACATTTATCAACAGTGCTATCACTTCCGATGAGAGAAATTTCAGTTTTGACAGAGAGGAGAGAATGTAGATCGGTATCGTGGATGAGCGACGATGCTGAAACCAGGGGAAAATACGATAATCCCTGATGACTTATGCAGACGGATAAGGCTATCAGAGGAAGCACGTTAAAACTATGCCTATCCTCTTGAATTTCAGAGCTGGCAGCAAGGGGTTCGTTGGAGCCCGAAATTCCAGGCATGTGATTCCGTCAGTACCTTGAGTTATCTCCACCAGGAGAAGTCTACCCTGTTGTTGGGATCGCAAGGGGGGAACTAAAACCAGTGCAGGAGAGTGAACCAGCGAGCGACGCTCCCAATGCGTATGCGTTGTCACGTTAGGACAGTACGGGAAATGCCCCCGAACGGAGAACTGCCGATAGCAGGCATGGATGATGGGAGCGGCATGACCCGCCATCGATGAAGATCTGCACTCAGAGGAAGAGGAAACGCCCACGTTTCAGGAGGGAAGAAGACGATGAGAGTTGTTAGCGTTAACATCCAGCTGTTTAGGAAGAGCAGTAAATTCTACTATGGAATATGACCCCCAGGCCGTAATGAGGAATACGTTCTTCATGTGAGGATAAGGAGTCAGCTGTGGCAGGGTATAGTAGTGACGACGGGACGTACCGAGGATTTTCGCAGGAACCAGAGAAATTCGAGGATTCAGTGGAAACCATATGTATGATCCAGATAAATATTAGGAGAGTACAGGATAAGACCCTGTGACTTGCTTTTACTGCACAGTAACGAAAGAAGCGGGCGTTGAAGACTGAGTTCTCAGAAATTAGCGAATGTCGAGCGAACGCTTACTGGCAGGGGCAGTGAATCAATTAGAGCTGCAGGACGCTAAATTGTATACGACGTGGAGACGCCAGTCACCGCCGACATGCTCATCCCATACCATCAGTTGTAATACCTAGGCTTGCAAAGAGAATCATTTCAGCATTACACTTACATCGTACAGCTCTAGTATTCATAGAGAGAGAAACGGCAGTAGACCAGACATCAGCAACGTTCTACCTGGCCACTACACCGAAGATATCACGAGATGGTGCCAGTACTTGCCCTGTCTCTCTCGGAAGGACCTGCGAAAAGGCTGAGAAGAGAAGGTTAAACGTCGAGTAAGAGCGAGTTGAGAAGAAAAGGAAGGCAGTAGAGACTGTTGAGGGGAGTAAGAGTTCTTAGATGGCGAAGATTGCGAGAACCACGAGAGAAGCGAGAGCTCACAGACCATGTCGAGGAAGGCGATGATGAGGTGGGAGGAAATCCCGTGGGTATTATTTCGGAACCGGCCTAGATAGGGGACAGCAAACTACGAAGCAATCTTGTCTGAGCGGGACAGAGCCGTAAACCCAGAGATGATTGTAGAGAAGAGGCATCATTATTTTATTATGTTTGGTTTGTTTAGGTGCGACGTCAGCGACTCATCTTTAGAGTTTTATTACAGACATATGTTATTTGGCAGATTTAATTTCGTAGATACTATTAATATAAAAACAGATTTCATTCGCGACCGTTAGGAGACGAAGGCGTATCGAGGACGGATACCTAATACGAATTGGACCGAGGATTGTGGAGCATTTCGGGTGTGTACTTACATGTAGCAGCTAGACTAGTCAGGAATGGATAACTGAACTCACTAATATGGATGGATATACCCATTATTTACTAAAGAGAGGATAAGATATAGACGACCTCAATAACTATGTCAACCGCACGCATTGGGCGCATCCATCTTGGGATCTGCTTATCACTGCTGTGCTGCTGCCCTTCTAGGAAACAAGGAGTGTTACGCGGGAGAATGCGAAACGAATAAATGGAATATTAATCAACCGGTTATGTATTAGTTATCAGCATAATATATGAGGAGTTTGAATAGACATGATATAGTTAGTTGTCGAAAGAGATAATATTACGTAGAGGCAAGAAACGAGATGTCATAAGGATGATGCAATAATGATGATACCAGTCACTGCCGTGCACACTCGCGTGACTAAACCTGTGAGTCATTACCCCCCTCGGTACGCGGTACGTATTGCACCACGAGCGGAACCCGTAGGGGCGGCGGTGTTGCATGCTAAGTATTCAAGGCTGAGACGGACATCCCGACGTCGAAGCAGCATTTGTTATCTTTCATGTCTATGAAGAGGGAAGAACGAAGTTAAGGAGAGCAAGAGACGACGAAGGAGAGGACGGAAGACAGAAGGAGGCGAGCGAGAAAGCGTCTCAGAGAGATACGGGAACCTAGCACAAGTTTACAGTAGGCGAAAACCGGAGACACAAGGCGAGAGAGGGATAAAAGAGGACGGAGAAGGGTTACCGGTTAGGTTAGAGCCAGCGTGGGACAGACGGCAGGACTCTTTGCGCGACTGCCTAGGTCTACGCGTAGGAGAGCACGCAGTTTGTGTTCTGAGAGAGGAGCACGAACCGGCGAGCGTCGTTTACTTCGTCATATTCAAATCTATAGTGCTGATAGGTCTGCGGCACATCGAGCGCCAGAGGATTATTTCAGTGAACTAGTAACAATAAGGAATATAAGCTATACCCATAACCATTAACGCATCATCTTGTTCTGTTTCTTATGGGTGAGTTGCTACATGTATCTCACTAACGCGGACATCACCGTCTGCCTTTTATACCGGCCGGACGCGGACACTGAAATCCCACTTACGGAGGAACGCGTTAAACAACAACGTTCCCAACGTAGTCGGCCACCGCCTAGGGCCACTCATTAAATGTCTCCATGGAATTTTGCTGTATATAACATCTACGTTTACCTAGGGTACTATTCGGTGAGTAATTGGCAGCTGCTTTTCTGTTTGATGCTGGCGGCAGCACAATTACTGATTTTGTTCATAAGTTCCCGAGATATAACGACTTATTACGGGTAGTGGACTATGCAGTTCAAACCGAGACGTGTACCGACTTCTGATTGTAAAAGCACTAAATTCGATATACGACCGTACATATAAAATATCAAGTTCTAGTTTCTAACCATTGAAATGCCCTGAAAGTAAAGAATATACCTGTATTTGTATGTTATCGATTAACATGGTGGCTGGCTTGAGCTAGCTTATCTGTGAATTATTACTGCTGGACATAGGTGATTAAACAGATGTACAATTAATACTATCTCTCTTGTCCCCCTTGCAGATATTTTGGCGTTAGAAAGTATAGGCATGTATTATGAGGTGTAACGACTACCACGTATGATCACGAATTACGGATACGCTATCTCGACACGTAAGTTCATATACATACCGTCGATACGTATCATGGGCGCAGAAAATTGTACTCCCGATACTTTCAGACAACGTCCCTACCTCAACTTTAATATGAGTATATCCACAAGCCCTGCAATCATATTGCCATAATCAGTTTGTTGCCAGCATATCTTCTCCTATAATTAATGCTTGGTCCTGATACTAAGGTGGGTTAGTATATATATTCTTATTTGGTTGACATGCTTTGCCAGCTAGTTTATGGCGATTTGCATTGACTGTATCCTGTCCATGGCCTGTGATGCTTGTAAGTGTAGAAGTTACTATACAAGCAGTATTCCTTGGGTCATAAAAGATATACTAATCTGTAGCGATGATGGCAGCTGTAGTTCACTTAAGAAATCTACCAGACTTGCTTGGTCCCTCTATCTGTGACCTGTATTATCACAGCATTCTGCAGTGAGACGCTTTCTTGTGAAGTTGTACACGTATGTGCATCTCTTTGAAAAGTCATTATCCTTATTCTGCAGACGTGATGTCATAAACTTAGCAGTGAAACTTTATTTTTCTAATAGCTTGCGTCGATTTGTTCTCCAAAGTTAACTGGCCTCTTATCGAGACCCGGGAGAGACAGGGGGGTCACCTTAGCTGAAAGAGAAACGCAATTTCATGCATATGCAATGCATTCGTGTACATACCGTAAGGAATGTAAGTCTGGGAGGCAGCCGCGTGTGGTGTGGTCAGCTGGGGTCATTTAGGCAGCCGCAAAATTGAGTAGAATTAGAGCTTGAAAAGGAAACCGCACATGAAACCCTATTGGAAATTTTCGGGATGGTCCTAGCGTCGGACATGGACAGCTGCCAGAATTCTTTAAGTGGTGGGCGCATGCGCCAGAGCTAAAAAACCGAGTACCCCAAAAGTTGAGCTAGATTGCTGCGAAAGGAAACTTTCTGGCACCATTGGAAATGTTCACGCATAGGTCCGGTATCGTAATGGGCCCTGCCAGAATAAATTAGTGGTGGCGTGTATCCGCGCAGGACGCCCCAAATGCCCCCACCACCAAAATTGAGC
>NW_014577859.1:61839-63783 GCF_000485595.1 Priapulus caudatus
GCCTTCATTATTTAGATAGATTAGCTCAGAAGTAGATAATAGTCTATTATCTACTTCAGATTAGCTGGAGAGGAAACCCCATGAAACCTATTGGAAAATGTTCGGCATGGTCCCAGGTATCAGGAATGGACACTGCCAGAATTTTTAGTGGTGGGCGCATGCGCCAGAGCTAAAAAACCGTTACCCCAAAATTGAGCTAGATTAGCTGGAAAGGAAACCTTCTGGCACCCATTGAAAAATGTTCAGCATAGTCCCAGGTATCGTGAATGGCCACTGCCAGAATAATTCAGTGGTGGGTGTATCCACCAGACGCCCCCAACTGCCCCCACCCCCAAAATTTAACTAGATTAGCCTGAAAGAAAACCTTTTGTAACCCACTGGGAAATGTTCGGCTTAGTCGCAGGTATCGTGAATGGCCACTGCCAGAATAATTCAGTGGTTGGTGTGCCCACCAGACGCCCCTAACTGCCCCCACCCGGGCCTTCATTATTTAGATAGATTAGCTCAGAAGTAGATAATAGTCTATTATCTACTTCTGATTAGCTGGATAGGAAACCACTGATCCATCGGTCAGCTTTGCTTCTCTACCTTTTCTTTTCATGTTGTTAATTTGCAGAATAGAATCTTTCAACAAATCTCGAATGTACAACACATTGATTTGATGAAACAACATTATTCCCTTATATTCAGCACTTCTTCTCAACACTTTCATTTCTCATATACAGTGTATATATAGTTGTTATATATACTGTTACAGTATAGTCCACTGCAGCGACCCCACTTCAGTGGGACTAATAATGCAAAGGAAGAAAAAGAAGAAGTGTCTTCAAAATCATGCGGACAAGAAAAATTACCTGAATAGTTTCTCTCATAAAGCCATACGGCAAATAAATAAAAATAAAAATATTACTCACAAGGTCATCATCACAAGGTATTGACACAAAGGTATTTTATTTATATAAAATAAAACATCATATGGCATAAATTTACAATTCCAAATCACATTATTGCCTCCCAATTTAGCAATCCAGTAATTAAACATTTTTTATTATTCATTTACATTCAGTACTCAAGTATATCAAAATCCATTTTAATAATCAACTATCAAATTTAGTTCAAACCATCATGTTTTATGTCATTTATCATATTTGATTTCTGAACTTTACCCCTTGCAGACCCCCAGAAAAAGTGAAAGTACAAGTTGTCTAATTAAAAGTTCTCAACCATGCCAATATTAGAGCTGTATATAGACCAAACTTTGGATCGTAGCATTCTATAAAATTTGTTGTTTCCTACAAGAATTCCCCGTCTTCCACCTCCACATCAGAGTTCATCACTCCATGCTTCAACATCTGAATCACTCAGTACTTCCAACTCGGAATATGTTCTGTCACCTTCAACGTCCATGTCCTTTGGGTTGTTATTGACATTTTTAAATAAGCTCTCTGGTACGGTGGGACCTTCGAACCATGTTGGCTTCAATAGGTTGTCCTTCAGAGACCACCCATAATCGGTTGGTGATAAACCGTCTCCAGGAGATGCTGTCCAGGCACGTGTCCACAACGCGGTAACATACTGTGTTCGTCGTACCTTCATCTCTAGGGTTCTACGAGAAGGTGGGAGCAAAGCACAGTCAACCCGCCTGACGTTTGCCATTGGATGTGTGTGTGCGTGCGTGCGTGCGTGCGTGCGTGCGTGTGTGCGTACGTTTGTGCGTGCGCGTGAGTGAGTGTGTGTGTGTGTGCGCGCGCGCGCGTGTGTGTATCTCTCTCTCTCTCTCTCTCTCTCTCTCTCTCTCTGTGCGCGCGCGCGTGTGTGTATCTCTCTCTCTCTCTCTCTCTCTCTCTCTCTCTCTGTGCGCGCGCGCGTGTGTGTATCTCTCTCTCTCTCTCTCTCTCTCTCTCTCTCTCTGTGCGCGCGCGCGTGTGTGTCTCTCTCTCTCTC
>NW_014577859.1:64106-70121 GCF_000485595.1 Priapulus caudatus
ATGACTAAGGGGGGACCCTTTGTAAAGAAGTATTACAATATTGTAAAGAGAGTCAAGGGCGATCATTTTGCATGCAAAATATTTTTATTTTAAAAGAGAATCATAAACGATTACTACACATGTATATAAATGCATCATAAATCATAGTATATTAGCACTGATTACAATGAAACATAATGAGGCATAGTACAGGTCAGCACGCAGACGCCGCCGCACCCATCAGTGACCTGCTTCACTCAGCCGCCCAGCCATTCAGCAAGACCTTTATTCGCGCATGTGACTTATATATTATACGTTTTAATGACGGATGAATGATCGAAGAAGCGTAACGAGCCGACTGCACGTCGTATTTCGTTATCAGGCCGGTGTATAAAGAATCGGCACTGCTTTTTAAATCAGGTCGACGATAGTATGAATGTACGTACCAGGGGGAGTATAGGCCCCCTCAAAATCGTAGGCCCATGCCAACTGGCCTACCTGCCCCCCTCTGTTCTGGCCTGTATATAGATTATTACTTACTATAGACGCTGTCTACTACTAGACTACACTCTAACTCAGTAGATTAAAGGCCGACTATTATATTTTTTTATTTATTACTCAGTGTGTATTTTCCTACACACAAATGGACACAATTGTGTAGCAATATATGAACACTAAGTAATAAATAAATGTTTTAAAATGATAAACTTATAGTCTAGACCCCTACACCGCTTGCAAGTAAAAATTAGGGACAAAACAAACTACTTTGGTAGAGTACAATAATAGACAATGACATGTGAATTTTGGATTAAATTTAATATTTTTATCAAAGACTTGGAATAAGGTCAGTCAGATAACCAGCAATGAAGATTTGCCTTTTATTTTAGGACAAACATGTAAAATTCCAGGATATTAGACATAAAATAAGGAATTGGACCGATTTCCAAGGACTTTCAAGGACAAAGGACAAAATTTAAGGACTTTCAAGGGCTGTGGGGACCCTGATAGGCCTACATGAAGACGCGAGCACACACACACAGACCAGCGTACACACTGACACGCACGTACACACGCACACGCAAAAACACACAAACGAGAAGACAGAACTAAAAACAAGACGCTATTCATCTACGTTGAAAATTACCCTTTATTGCACAATTACTCTCGCAAGTGATCTTTGCTCATCGCAGGCGCGGCGGTACCGCCCCGGTGAGATGACGGGAGGCGAACGCCAGAACATCCGGCAGAACATCAAAGAACAGCCCAAGAGTTTCGGCTGTTCTCGTCATAGTAGCTGTCTGCCGTCACGCACCGCAGGGGGAATGCCACGCAGGCAAGGAACAACACTGACTGTTCACGTAACCTTACGATAATGCAACAACACTGTCTGTTCACGTAACCTTACGATAATGCAACAACACTGTCTGTTCACGTAACCTTACGATAATGCAACAACACTGACACTGTCTGTTCACGTAACCTTACGATAATGCAACAACACTGACTGTTCACGTAACTTTACGATAATGCAACGGCACTGTCTGTTCACGTAACTTTACGATAATGGAACAGCACAGCACTGTCTCTGCTCACGGAACGATGTGTTGAATGTTTCAACAAGAGCATAAACAAGGAATACACAAGAACAATTATATATCTAATACATCGTCTGAAATACTGCTAAAGAAGGCCAATGCCTCGAACATTATTCAACGCAGAACAATGTCACAAAAATAGCATGCGAAAATAAAAATCATGGTACCATATGCCACTCAACTATTTCAAATATTTTCTCAGAAAAATACCGCGTGAAAAAGCAACAATGCCGAATCAAATATGGTATATAGAACAGCATATCTTCTCATTAATATTTATTTATTTATTCATTTAGTTAACTATTTATTTCCTCGTATAGATGTCATACAAAAATAAAATTTGTTATGCAAACAGATTTCATTCAATCCAAAACTACCACATTGTAATCGACCGCAAGGCTGACGTTTGGGAATCACGGTAAAACTGGGTTTACACTACCGACTTTAGATAGATAGATAATAGGTTTATTGCAAAACTAGTGTTAACACCGTTACAATTAAAATAAATTTTGCAAACAAGATATCATCAGGCAGTATAAAACTGAAATTGATGATATTTACAATAATATATGTCCCATTGATAAGACATATAGATATCACTTAAAATGTTGGTTCGTAAAATTATATCACTACAACTAAAAACCATCTTTAGAATATATACTAAATTTAAAATAACGTGATCCTTGGTCAAAAAATAGTTACAATTAAAATGCGACACAATGATAGAATCAAACATATCACATTTAGGTTGGCAAATTGGCGAGTTGGACTAATTTCGCAATTCAGCAACTCCGAGTTGGCGAAAATAGAACATGTTCTAATCTCCCAACTAGTTGCTATCGATCAGTTGGTCGAAAAACTTTTGCGTTTACACTGCCGATTGTCGGTTGTACGGTTGGGAAGTTGGTCCAATTCGCCAACACAAAGTCGGTAGTGTAAACCCAGCTTAAATTGACTACGAATTTTCTGGTGTATATTTTTAAAAATTTGGTTGCCATTTTTTTACATTAAAAGTAAGTACTAACGGAACTAGACGTATCGTCAAATTCTTACCTGATAAGATTGTTTCTCAACTAGTTAAAAATCTAAAAATCCTGGACGATTTGATATTATGATCCTGACATTAATTGCTTGCTATGGCCTATGTATGAGTCACGAGTGTATGTTTACATCGACCAATATAGTAAAATAACAAGTATAATGCTGCAATTTAAACATAAAAAGTGAATAGTGAAAAGTGGAAATATTTTTTATACTTTTATTATTTACGGTGACGTAATCACTTTAATAGTGAAAAAGTGACAGTTGACTGTACTACCATTCCGAAATCTGAAACGTGTCTGGTCCCAAGGGTTTCGGATAATAGATTGTGTACTGTATTTTCTCAAATTGGAGAACTGATCCAGAAATCAGCTCAGACTACGGCCGTATCGTCATGGTGGTATGACGTCAGCAATCGAAGCAAATGGCAAGATCAAGACATCAAAATCTACAACATTCAGCCGCAGCACAACAAGACGACTTGCAAGTGCTGATGTAAATCAATGTAAACACATTCACAGAATGCGATGAACAACAACACATTTCACGTCTCCCTGTTACAATTTCGCAGCATCAGCCTTCTCGACCTTTTCCTCACCTCCCTTCTCCCCGCTTGGGTTTTCCCCACTCCCCTTCTCCCCACTCGGCTTCTCCTCACCCGCGTCCTTGGCGACCGGCGTCTCCACCGCTCGATTTCCCTCCGCCGACGTACCTTCACCAGATTTGCTGCTTGTAACTGCAGCCATTAGCTTTTCAAGGTCGGCATGGTCGCCGAAGGTCGCCTCGTAGTGTTCGAACACGATTCCTCTGCCTCTGGCGCTGATAGCAAACACACCTGAACATAGGAGAGTCAAGGTTACTGGCAAATTTCACGAAGGGAATGGTGTCTGATCCAAATCCGTCCAGATTCGATTAGTTTAGATAGCATTTAAGAAAATCATTGAATGTTTGGATTCGGAATTGATTGGGAACAAATTAGAATACATCACATTGAGAGAATAATTTTCCCTACTGTATTGGGATATGTTAGGAAAATTATATGCAAACAAACTTTCAACACTGAAGCTAATTTAGGATACCTCATCAATCTTCCGACATCCCGCAATTTCCAGCTCTGTTTACTTTTGAAAATCCAAACACAGTCGCTCTGTGTTTCCATAGCTTGATGATGTGATGTCTCAATAAGCTCTATAATCTATATCCCTCTCTGAGTGGATAATCTAAAAAACTTACCCTAGCAAATACTCACCTCCCAGTAGTCTTCCTTCACCCTTCAGGTTTCCGGATACTCCCTTCTTGCTTGCCCTACGCATGTTATTTATGACCTTAAAACTCAAGATGGACGTCAGGCCCTCCCAACGCTCCTTTGGTCCGTAGAATTTACGCTGCAGCAAGAGACAGTAGATTAGTCTTACAGCTTGGCGTGTGTATATGGCAATAAGTCGTAGACATGACGGTAACGACTGCAAACCCAAGTCAACATATTAAATCATTGTCTATTCATTTTTGGTTCACTATAGTCTAGAACTGTAATGCTAAGGCCTAAGAAAAAAAAAGGTTTGTTTCCGCTAACGAATTGAAAAAAATTGGACACGTTAGGCAGGCAAAACTTTTTTATCAAATATTTTTTATTTTTTTTGTATTCTAACAATACTAGTTTTATACTTATAACAGCCCATATAATGACTTCAAAGTCAAATCAATGCATTCACCAATCGACATGACGTTGGGATTTTTTTTTAAAGGGATAGTAGACTCTAGGATTTTACTGCATACAACTGTACTTACTGTATAACAAATCGTCTATACCCAAACGTATTTGTTACCAGATACCCAAGTTAATTGTTATAATTAATTACACATCAACGCTACGAAATTTGAACAGCGCCATGACACCAGCGACCGTGCTGCTACCCCTAAAAATTTGCGTATTTGACAATTTATTTTGCACGTTACAGACCGAGGGCTAATCACAAAAGTGCAATTATATTTATATCTAAATGCTATTTAATCAACCGATATTCATTTTAGGGCAAATTTATCCATATTATAACTGAAACTATATGTCGTTTATAAGATATTACAATCATTTTGCTTTTAAATTAATAAATAACAAACACCCTCGGTCTGTAGCCCTTGGCTGAAAAGTGGTTTTGCGCAACTCATCAGATCGTGCGCTTTGAGTGGCGCCACCGTCGTTGTAATCAAACAGTAGTCGTTAGTTTTAAAACATTTTTTAATAATATTTCTAATAGTGATTGAACCATGAAACTTTTTATGTAGCGTAATTTTAACCTGAATTAACTGAAAATAACCCTAGAACCTAGAGTAAACGATCCCTTTAAATATTAAAAAAACATTTTTTTTGCCGATCACAATAAAAAGTTTCAACTCGGCGGTTTAAAATGGACTCGGTCGAGTTAGCGGAAACACACGTATCTTTTTTAGGCCTAAGTACAAGATATCCCCACCAACCCTGCCATCACCAGACCATCAGGCAAGGAAGAGGAATTCAGACCCACCTCCTTGTCCAAGAAGACTTCCCCATCGCCGAAGAACGGTTTGAACTCTGGCACGCCTAGCACTTCGTGAACGACAGCGTACAGGCCAAACCCTTGCTCCTCCAGCAGGGGTCGCAGAGAGGACAGCTCCCGAGCCTCCTGGTGGTAGAAATCAGACTTTTAAAGTCTAAATTAGTTATATGAGTTTAGTTTATTTTTAGTCTTAATTATTATTATTTTCTTTTTTTATTATTTGTAGTCTTTATTTTTTCAAGACTAAATTAGTTTTATTAGTTTAGTTTATTTAAATTAGTTTGCTCGACGGAGAAGTGGTTTCAACGGCGGAGTAAGTTCACGACTATGTTTCGCTCGTGGTGTTCCGCTCTACGTGGTTTGGCAAAAGATTCTTCTTCACATTGCTTTCACTCTCTGCAGCACTTCCTTCTGTCTAGTTTTTCACCGCCTCTCTAACTCGACTCCCTAGCGATCACACGTATCCCTGATTCTCTCTCACTCTCCTCATCTACTTCATATCATATCTCTCCTCCTTTCTTTCCCGACCATCACACCACGTCCACTCTGTCACTCCGTCACTAGCACACCAGTCCCTCCCCTTCCATCCTCCTCCCCCTCCTCCTCCTCCTCCTACCTCACACTACTTCACACTCTTCCGAACTCCTCCATTACAAAAATCTCTCTTCTCCCCTCCTCCTCTTTCTCTTCACCTCTCCCCTCCTCCTCTTCCTCTTCACCTCTCCCCTCCTCCTCTTCCTCTTCACCTCTCCCCTCCTCCTCTTCCTCTTCACCTCTCCCCTCCTCCTCTTCCTCTTCACCTCTCCCCTCCTCCTCTTTCTCTTCACCTCGTCCCACCTCCTCTTCCTCTTCACCTCTCCTCTCCT
>NW_014577859.1:71235-77405 GCF_000485595.1 Priapulus caudatus
ACACACACACACACACACACACACACACACACACACACACGCACGCTCTCTTTCGCTCTTTCTCCCCCCCCCCCCCGTATTCCACTCCATGCTCCCCAATCAAACGCATCTGCATAATCAACTTACCGACAAATAAAAGGAGAAGGGCGGAAACGCATAAGGATAAAAGATACATGCAGTAACCCTAACGATGCTTTCGCAACTGCAAAATTCAATTGCGATGATTTCTTTTACCCCCGGATCGTGTAATTAACACAGTTATTATTTTATACTTTCAATTATTTATATTATGTATTTATATCCTAACATTTAAAAGTTGAAATTGAAATCACAACACATAAGCGCAACAATGGCGGCCACGGCAAGACGTGAACACGTCCAATATGGTTGAAACTGTTGCACACTTTTGCATTTAATATGGACGGGCGTCCATATTAAATGCAAAAGTTACAAAGAGTTAAAAAAAGTTACACAAGAGGTTACAAATTCCCAGCACGTACGCTCACCATCCCATTGTCATCGCATCCAGGAAGACGTTGTCAGAAATATCGATCACAGCTCTGTGACAGCGATGAGAGCTGGGAGGGAGATCGAGTCACGACCCAGAATACCAGACCGACATTACGACATAACGACAGACGACATAACGCGTAACGCCGCCCCCCACCCCCCGCCCCAATCGCGGTCGTTATTGTTGTAGTATCGCATCACAGCTAAACTGCTAACAGTGATTATGATTTGGTAGCCTATATATGGGCCTACATATATATGAATACATGTAATTGAAGTTATATAAATCGTGTTATGACACACGAAGTGCAAGCACCCACGCGGCTATGCATATATACATTCTGTTTATGTTAAAAGAAGGAAGAAGAACAGCGTATCGGGTATATGATTCATATTTCGTAATTGCTTGTATGTTAATTGCTTATATGTCATATATATGCTTATTTGTAATTTTGGTAATATTTGTGATATTGCTAATTTTTTACCATTGTGAGGGAGATGTGGTAGTACTATATGGATAGGTGATGAGACTGCCGAGGCGGAGTGATATGAAAATAAAGGACTGGAAATATGGCTACCAAATCATAATCACTATTAGCAGTTTGGCTGTGATGCGATACCACAACAGGTATAGCTAATGACCTGACCTTGAACTCGGTGTCGGATCCGTCCAGTCTCTTTAGCGTGATCGCAGACAGGTAGTCCAGCGTCACTCGTGTCTCCTCTGCCATCTGTCCGCCGTCCGCGACTTGACCGCTACATCTGTTAATACACGAGTGCATGCTGAGGTCTCTCGTTCCCGCACGCGAGATGCAGAACCCCTCACCCCCAAAGCCCTCTGAGCCCCCCACAAGCCGCCAACCCTCGCACGACCCCCAACGAGACCGAGGCCGACGTCAACGAGGCGCGTTTCGAAGCGCTATTCGCCGTCCTCTGTTCTTGCTTCGCACCGGAGCTGCTCCGTCGAACAACGTTCTTCCGCAGTGCTCTCTCGCTCTCTCGTACGCTCGATGCGTGCGCTCACACCACGCGCTCACTCGGCCTGCCCAGGACGTCGCGTCGGTGCCGACTTCGCGTCCGATGCCCACATCCTCTGACGAGTGCAGTCAGCCGAATCTCTGCGGTTTCGCTTCACTCGCTGTGTCCGACTCGGGAAACGAAAGCGATGCTTCTGACACACAGACGCGTACGTGCGTCACGCGCTGTCACTACCTACTTACATGCGACTACCTGTTGACTGAGCGTGCGCCGTGGAGACAGGCGGCAGCAGACGTGGCGACCACCCGCGATCATCTCATGAATATCGCCGCGCCGTGCGCGCACAGACAAACAAAACGCCAGGAACATGAGCGCACGGCAGCCGACGTGCGCGCCGGTTGCCATGGCGACGGCCGCCACGCGAGATTAGTTTAGCGACAAACAAAAAGCACGCACAGCAGCAGATGCATCCTCGAGGGGATGCTACTGAAAGCTCACGCGCTCGAATCACCGCACCGATATAGCAAGTCTATTCATCTAACTAAGAATCGGAGATTTGTGATGACGGCGTCACGACAGGTGCGCTGGCAGAGTGCTGTGTTACCCTTGACAACGTGTACGCATCCACGCGAACACTATCAGCACACCTCGAGCATTATTTATGGCATTAACTAGAACGATACAGGGAATATGTACGGCCTCACAAAGCAATCATTGATCGATGAAAAGGGGAAATACAGGTAGGTCGCGTTTTACGACGGTCTAGATCTGGATCTGGATAGTTTACTGCGTAGCCCACGGTTACGTGTATAATAACGCAGGGAGCCAGTAGCTAGCCATGGGGTGTGACCTAGCTTGGGTAAAGCCAGGTAGTTGGCCTTATGGCACTGAGGGTGGTCACAGCCAGAGTTTTTTTTGCGCCCTCAGTGGTTATTTTACGTCCCCATTGGCCTTAGTATTACTGGAGACGGGACCGCCATTTTACGTCGTCATCCGAGCCACGGGAGATTCACAGTCTCCAATGTTGAGAGCCAGGTTTTACACCTTGAGAAAATTCACTGCCCTGGCCTGGGTTTGAGTGGACAGTATACGTGGCCTAACCACTGGGCCACAAAGGCGCTCTATAAGAGCACAATCATGATAACACGCATAAATGCGCCTATGCGAAGCAAGCATCCTAGCTCACAAACGCAAGCAAAATGCCACGACAATTTCATCTGAAATTGGCTGCACTGAGTTTTCGTCGCCACGCCTAAAACCCCATTGTTATCAAACCGTACTCAGTTGTCGTTAGAAATGCATCCGCAAATTTCCATCTAGGACACATTTATGAATAACCTACGAATGTAGGTCACGAATACGTATGCTACTATTATATACCCACTTCTTTCTACAATAACGAATGAACTGCATTTGCAGCAAAACGAAATACTAATGGCGCGAGAGCCAGTCCCATTCTCCACAAGGACAGAAGGAACTAAGAGAGAGAATATGAATTCATATTTCACTTGTGTTAAATCGAAGAAATCAACTTACTATCGAAATTTTCTATCTTTTCGGGAAATCTTCATCAGGACCCTGATGATGATTTCCCGAAAGGGGATCGAAAATTTCGATAGTAAGTTAATTTATTGGATTTAACACAAGATACATATGAATTCATAGTTTCAACGAAAGCCAATAAACTTATTTCATTCATAAGAGAGAGAAGAATGACGCGAGAGGAGGAGGATCGACATGCACGCAGCGGCCGACGCTGCCGCGTCACACGTCTGCGACTCGACTAACAAGCGAGCCTACCTTGCAATATCGTCCAAGTTCGCATACAGCAGAACGCCGACGACAACAACAGCAACGCTGGCGCCACCTACGAGCAGGGACGAGCGGCAGCCTGCCATACCGTGCGTTGCAGGGTGACTAGCGCCCCCTAACGTCGTTAATGTGACTAGCACTTGACGCTTATGCTGCCATGGTTGGAGCAGCAGTGCGGAGCGACGCCGGGGTGACCAGGCCTCGTACCTGGTGCTGCTGATGCATACAAAACCCTCGTTACATTCTCACGTACAAGTGCAGAGGCAATCCTTAAAAAATTCTATGTTTGCTGTCCCCCGACCCATGATTTTTATAGTGGGTATAGGTAGGTAGGTCATGTTTTTTGTGAGGCATAATAGTTATTTTAAGTCTGTCCTCATGTTTGCCACACAACTCTGTGTTTCAGTCTTAACTATGAAAAATGTCAACAACAACAAAATATGGAACCCAAAGAATGTCAAAAAAAAAAATTTGGTCGCGGCTATTTTTGTGGGTCGGTCGGAGGACAGCAAACATATAATTTTTTAAGGATGGCTAGAGCGCAAGCTCACACGCATACGCATGATCGCATGTAAAATATTATCACTGAGCTGATATCAGTATCATCAAACTATAGTCCAGGTCAGAAACGTGCAAAATGTTTGCAGTGTGTGCACGCTATCCCGGGCTAAATACACGCTAGTCCGGACTATAAGTACGCCCCGCAAATGGAGGTAAGCCATGCCCGCTTCGCAGCGTGCTAAGTCAGCCCGCGCTAAACTGTGTGTGTACGCAATCTGGGGCCAGGCGCGGGCTAAATTTCGCGGAACAGAGCACCACAGAACAATTTCGGCATTAATTCTTTACGCATACAATGAAAGTGTCAATGACACTGTAGCTCACCACAAAAAAGAACACAAATGAGTGAGCAAGAAGAAGTCAGTTTTAATTGAGCAACCATCGACGTACATTATAGAAACGATTGCCATCTGTATATCGCAATAATAATTTATAAACCAAAATGAATCACAATTTGTGACTGTAGATGGCGCTATACCCGCTTTGTAGCGATGGCGTTTGAAATAAATGGGTAATGCTATCCCCCAGGCGTGGAGGGAGGTGACCGCAACGTGGCAGCACTAGTGTTGGGATAGTGTTAGGATTAGGGTTAGGGTCAGGGTTAGGGTTAGGGTTAGGGTTAGGATTAGGGTTAGGATTAGGGTTAGGGTTAGGATTAGGGTTAGGGTTTTTGCATCATGATATCTGTCCCCACACCATAGATTAATTTTTGTGGATCACAATGCCTATATATAGCGCGGCGACACAAATATATTTAGTGTGAGGGTTAGTGTTGGCGGTGTTGGAGTGAGGGTTACCGATAGGGTTAACATTTTTAACGTCAACGTTATCACGTGACCTCCCTCCACGCCCGGGGGATAGCAACACCCGAAATAAATAGGTTATGCTGCGTTCCGACATGTTTTGTAAAACTCTATACTCTAATATAGACGTTTTATCGGCAGGGTGACAGGAAATACCAATTTGCATTAAAGATATTGTCAATGAAATCTTGTAAAACGAACCAGACGAGTGTGACACCACAGACTGTTTGTGTCTATATAAATATGCTATATAATTGCCAAACCTACCTAATTTGCATCATTTTTTTTTAATATCAAAATCCGTTGAACCTGAACTGACTAATGGCAATTCCCATTTTGCCAAAAAATTGCCATGGCTCGAAAGTACGTCGACTGGCCTGCTTCAAATAGGACGTTTAATATGGGAGCATAGCAGTAACAACTATACCCAATTTCAAACATGTGGCCAAACGGTTTCCTGAGTTATCGTTGACCGAAGCGAATGTTGAGAGCGGACGTACGACGGACGACGACCCATGGCAATAGCTCAGCTTGACGATGTCAAGGCGAGCTAAAAATTGACTGAAACCAGCAGCCAAAGGATGTGGCGAGTGTTACCTGAGACCTTCCACAACAGTGGCAGAGAACCTTATTATTTATTTATGTAATGACATTATGTACTGTTGCCATCTAGTACCAAATGCTGTAGTTAATGCTAACTCAAGAGAGCAGTGTTGTATGGGTATCCGGGGGTGAATAAACGGAGCCATGTTTGTTTCTACTTCTGACTTCTCTCTGTTGTTTCCACGAATATTACATTGGCTAGATGGCAGCAGTACATTACACGTAATCCATTAGGCTTTGCCCGCCTGGGTTTACACATAATCCATTGGGCTTTGCCCGCCTGGGTTCGAATCCCATCCTCGTCGCCAGTGTAATATCCGTGGAAACAACAGAGAGAAGTCAGAAGTAATGCTAAACAAACATATGGCTCCGTTCATTCACTCCCGGATGCATTAGGATTAGGGTTAGGGTTAGGGGTTAGGGTTAGGGTCACAATGCAATGAATGCACCATAAAACAGGAGTTTGAGGCACGTGATTTGTATCAACCAATGGCAGCGCTCCTTAGAGCCCAGGGTTCTCCCTACGTTGCGCAAACGGGGCGCGCGCGCCCCGTTTAGGAAAACTCCCCCCTGTTTCAATCGTTGCGCCCCGTCTAAATTACCTGCGCCCCGATTAAATTCCACCACAATAAAAATTTTGCCAGCGAGGGAATCGATCGTCAAGAATAACCATTCGACCAGGACACCCGGCGCGTGTATTTTTACCGTGCCACGCATGCACTGCAGACAATACACAAGTACAAACAGTCAACCTGTCCTACACCTAACACTAACTGTACACCGACTCGGCTATCTTATATATATACAGGAACCCCAAATACCGTCTATGGTGTGGTGACGATTTTACGCATTAATTAGTGGTACGGTAAAAAAACACGCCCCTCAGACCCCCCTTGTTCCTCCCCT
>NW_014577859.1:81590-84059 GCF_000485595.1 Priapulus caudatus
GAAATAAAAAAAATTATTAAAAAAAAAAAATTTTGCATTAAAGATATTGTCAATGAAATCTTGTAAAACGAACCAGACGAGTGTGACACCACAGACTGTTTGTGTCTATATAATATGCTATATAATTGCCAAACCCTACCTAATTTGCATCATTTTTTTTTAAATATCAAAATCCGTTGAACCTGAACTGACTAATGGCAATTCCCATTTTTGCCAAAAAATTGCCATGGCTCGAAAGTACGTCGACTGGCCTGCTTCAAAATAGGACGTTTAATATGGGAGCATAGCAGTAACAACTATACCCAATTTCAAACATGTGGGCCAAACGGTTCCTGAGTTATCGTTGACCGAAGCGAAATGTTGACGGACGGACGGACACAAGGATAGCTGTGCCAGTGCTGCTAACCCGGACGCGAAATTTTTTTTCCCAAACGGTATAACATAGCGAAGAATTTAGCGCCTTCTGATTGGCTGCTTCGATTTGCTTTGCCTTTGACAAGAGAACAAACGCCCATTTGTAAATGTTTGTAAATGTTTGTAAAGGTTTGTAAAGGTTTATGACCGCTAGATAAGTACGTTTTCTGATGTATTTTCCATGAAAAACATATCTTTTCCTCATTAATATAACATATAATATCACTATAATTGCAATTCTTTCTGCAAATGTGTTATTTTCATCTCAATCTTAAGTTATGAGAGGGTCTGGGCTTTCGTAATAATACATACGTACGCATGTACACGCACTCGTAGTGTTTCGTCGCAGGATCGAGGAAGGAGCGAAGGGCTACGACAGTACTACGTACTAGAGCTACGACGGTAGTAGGTCTACGGTAGCTAGGTACGGTAGCTAGACGGTACTAGGTCTACGACAGTACTATAGAGCTATACGTACTCGTACTCGATCGTTGACGCTAGTATAGTAGTATTACTATAGTACGGTAGTAGTCGTAGTAGTAGCTAGCTAGTGTTTAACCCTGAGGTCAGCTGAAACGTAAACTAATCGGACCACGGCACGAACATAAACAGAAACTCGGCAGCTATAACTATAAGCCTAGACCCTCTCATAACTTAAGATTAAGATGAAAATAACACATTTGCACAAAGAATTGCAATTATAGTAATATTATATGTTATAATAATGAGTAAAATATGTGTCTTTCATGGAAAATACATCAGAAAACTTGTACTTATCTAGCGGTCATAAACCAAAACAAACATTTAGGCCCAAGGATAGAGAACATGGGTCCCAATAAAACCAATGTGCCTAACCCTAACCCTAACCCTAATTCTAACCCTAACCCTAAACCTAACCCTAACCCTAACCATAACCCTAACCTATTATATTGATATAATATTATATTTATATTGATGTAAATTACATTGGTTATATTGGGACCCATGTTCTCTATCCTTGAACCAACATTTACAAACGGCGTTTGTTCTCTTGTCTTGAAGGGTTTCTTCAGTCAAAGCAAATCAGTCAAGAAACGGCATGATATTTAATGAATTAACCCGTAGTTTTTAGTATGTTTTCTTTAAAACAACATGGGTTTGTTTAACCTAACTTACAGAAAGTTCGGGAAAGTTTTTGGTAGATAATTGGGGATTTTGGCTACAATCATGTCAGCCTCCATCTTGCCAAATTCCAGCCAATCAGAAGGCGCTAAAATCCTTCCTATGTTATACCGTTTGGGAAAAAAAATTTCGCGAGCCGGACACCACTGGATACCCCAGCGACGACGACACCTCCCCGGATGACTCCGACGACGATCCGTGGAGCCCCGCACCCCCACCCCCCGACCACTATTACACCGGGCGCATCATCGGGACGGGCACGAACTCCGACCCCGTAATGTACAAGTTCGTCGTCGGCGAGGAGGACGACCCGGCGCGGACAAACTTTAATCCGCAACACGTCCGCCAGATGGCCGTAGCGGCCATCTTCGAGGCCATGTCGCGAGCGGCCGCCACCCCCAACGGGGCCGACTATCAGGAACACGACGACGAGGACCATGACGCATGAGCGCCAGTTAGGTCCCTTCAGGACAAGTGGCACAAGGGCACTCCTGTAAGCCATAGGGCATCGATGTTTTATTCTGTTATTATGTGTTATTATGTGTTGTCATATTGCGTGGTAATGCGCGTCATAACGAGACATTATTAATATTCATATATTCATATATTCATAATATCGCGGATCATAGCATGCTAACATTACGATGCCAGGACGTCGACAGCCACCCCACCCCCCCCCCTGTGGACGGCCAGCCCGGAGGCTGGCATTCGATGTCCACAGGGTGGTCATCGGTTTAGTGGGGGGAGAAGTGTAACAACCACGTGTTACAGGGTGCTCCCCCCCCCCTCACGCGCGAGGCGGGTCGCGCCGCGCGGTCGACAGAGGCATGACAGAGGCATGTTACGGCGCCACCCCTAGCAACCACCTAGCAACCACCGCGATCAATACGGCTG
>NW_014577859.1:84069-118470 GCF_000485595.1 Priapulus caudatus
TATATATATATATATATATATGAACATGACTTGATCCTGCTGCCAGCAGCCATGCAGCCTGAGTTTGCAGAAGATTATATTATATGGTTATCGTTATGGTACCAAAATCGATCAATGTATCAATGCTGATCCCTCCTATCAACTGGGTAGTTAATCTAGTTTTGATGGTACATATCCTCATACGTGCGACATGTATTCAATAAATTAAATAAATGCATTCTTTTTGTCGCGCGAGCATGTATAGAGCACACGTAGTTACACAACATGCATCAAAAAGAGGACATATCCTACATATTTATTAAGCATATAACCACACATTGTGACAGCCCTGATCTTACCCGGCCGTCTATATGCATACATTGATTTAAATCATAACAAATGTAATCACATATTTGTGAATGCCAAAAATTAATAATACGCCTCTTTACATTTGCATCTACATCGGCTACAATCTATAAATTCACTAGTTATTTAGATTTAGATTTTAGGTTAATATAAATTTTATTTACGCTTTACGATTTTACATCAAGAATGCAATAGTATTGTGAACAATAAAAAGACTGCGAGGGAGGGCGAATTGACTATACAGTCACCAAGTCAGCCGCTCCTGCATTGGCGTATTAACCAGTGAAACACGATAGATAATATTGAAGCAGATCTAGAATACAATAACAATAATAGTAATGATAAAATACAATAATAATAATAATAATAATAATAATAATAATAATAATAATAATAATAGAATACAATGAACCGCATGGTGAGCAGATCATATATATATATATATATAATTAGTAGAAATATTGACAGCTTGCATTAAACAGGCAGTACACAGCACACCAGTATATATAATCTGAGCCAATTGAAGAAAAAACAGTACAGGAAGTTGACTTAGTTGAGTTGAAGTTGATTATACAATTAGGAAGTTGAGCTCTCATTCACTAATTAGCCCTAAATTCTGTACATACCTATAAAATATCAGGGTGGTCCACAACCTAAAATTAAAACATGTAAAACTGGGAACTTTAGAGGAGTACTTTAGATATTATTTCAAATTATGTGCGCGAAGCGCTCCTCACGAGCGCGAAGCACGAAGTCACTTGCGGCCGAGGTCCAGGGCCCGCCTTAAGGTCCTGGAAGCTCAGGGGATTTAGATGCTCTCTGGTGCAATCTGAGCCTTATTTTGGAGCATTTTTGCACAAAATTTATGACCTATATTTCAAAATAATTTGGGTTGAGTCAAGCGTCATGAGTGATGAGTCATTTTTCATTGTTCAATTTGTACACTAGTGTGAATGTAACCAGTCAAATGTTATAAAGCAATGTGCGAAAAATGCAAATAAATATAGGGGAGACCGGGGACAATTGTAACACGTTTTTCCAAATCTGACATAACAACTTTATTATAGTTAAATACTTACTTCAAGGTATATGAAATTAAAGATGCATATCTTGGCTTGAAATATGACTAGGTTTGGGTTAAGTAAAACAAGTTATTTTGAAACCATTATCATTTCAAAACTGGAAGTCAAGTGTTACAATTACCCCACAACACGGGGCAATTGTAACACAACAATGGGGCAATTGTACCAACAAATCATATCCCTCAGAACAATTTTTTATATTTTTTATAAAGGTGACACGTTGGACAGATTTTCAACAATTAAACAGCAATTTATAGAACCACAATAAAACAATTTTAATAAAAACTATGACGAATGCTTGACTCATTTACATATGAATAAAATATAAGCCCTATGTTCTTGATTGACCTAGGAAAAAAAATCACGCCTCCCGGATACCCATACAACACTGCTCTCTTGACTTAGCATCAACTACAGCATTTGCCACTAGATGGCAGCAGTACATTACAATTTATTTAAGTAATTCATTATTCATACTTACTCTTACAGCGAATTAAAATTATCTAAATTCAAGAATTTAGATAACTACCAAGGATATACACAAAAAGTGAACAATTGACATAATTATACAAGTTTACAATCTTTACAAGTTAAACTTTGTACATGCAGTTTATACATAAATTTGTTCTGCAATTTGCAACACTAGTGAAATTTAAACTCGATCTGCCTCCAACTTTTCAACGTTTTAACAATATGTTTAAAACTATTATATAATGTACTTATCATGTAGTTCAAAGCCTCATTTGAAGTATAAATAAGACTGTAATTCCCACTCTTGGTTTGAATATTTGCATCTCACGTTTCCTGGTATTGAAACTATCGGCTTCAGATCCTTCTGTCACATATACTTATACTATTGAGGACCGAGATTCGTAATATTTTAAAATCTTTGCTTTATCATCGCTTGTGCGGATAAACGCTCCCCCCACTTCTTCCGGTGTATTATAACGTAACGGTTCTGCACCGTCATCATTCAGATCCAGAAACCCGAAGTGTAATCATGATCACTACACTTCTAGGTCAAAGTAGCTAGATCGAAGGCCCTGCATGATCTGTTTGCGCAACCTACATACAGTATCATAGATGTTCGGAGTCCCAAGCTGATGTATATCCACGCAGAGAGCCACATGCGGGGGGGGGGGCGGGGGGCACTCCCTATATATTGCATAGTAGGTATATGTGCCGCGGTTATGGCCCCCCTTTTCACCTTAAACTTTCCGCACTGGAGACCCTCCCCCCTTTTCACATATTTGCCGTCCCGGCTCATAGGTCGTACTTTTTTCCGCACGTTCCTGAGACCCCCTTTTTCACATATTTCCCGTCTCTGCGAATATGTCCCACTTTTTCTGAACGTTCTGGGTGACATCCTCTCGCAAACATGTCCAGTTCCGGAGCATCATGCTTTCCAGCAAACCCTGTCCCTAGTTCTGGAGATCCCCATTTTGATGTGCCGAGTTACTTGATCCTTGATCTAAGCTTTTCTGAGCCGTAGTGTTCTCTTTGTATGGTAGGAACTTAATATCCCCCAGGGTACTGCCGGAATTAACGTACCCTGGGTACGGTCCGGTATACCAGAACTTACCCTGGTAACTATATCTAGCTGATATGGTTAGGGTTACGGTTAGTGTTAGGGTTAGGGTTAGGGTTAGAGTTAGGGTTAGGGTTAGGGTTAGGGAGAACAAAACATATTTACAGACCCATTAATTCAAAGTTATGTAGTTCTCATGTCTGAGCTTATAGATAGGCTACTTTTTTGCCTTATAAACAAAACACATTTTGTAAAACACATACTTTTTATACATGCCAAGGGGCAATTGTAACACGTTGTTACATTTGCCCCCGAGGAGACAACCATAATTTGGGGGCTGTTTTTGTATCTTAGCATTAGTATTCGTCAATGAAACCTTTACCAAATACAGGCCTAAAAACCAATTTTTTTATGATATACAAATGACAGTGATAGCTCAAGTACATATTTGTCCAGAAAAAAAACATTAGGTAATTCGAGATTTTACTTACCTGCTAAAAAAACGATGTTTTGGCTGTCAAATGTTCCTCGATGCGTAAACCTGCCTACCCTCAGGACAGCATGTGGGGCAATGAAATGTGCATGCGCTGTGAGGAGCGTATACATATAGCACGTTTCTACTAGGAATGAGGGCCTCTGTTACATTTGCCCCGTGTTACAATTGTCCCCGGTCTCCCCTACTATAAGGTGAAACTATATTTCGCTATATTTTATTCGGATTGAGCGTCGTTACTGAGCAGAAAATCAAATATCGTAATAAAGCTTTTAAATTCCCAGTTTCCTTTTCCTTATTGCTGCCCAGGCATCTGCTGCCTCATGGAAGAGGAAGTCCTGAGCTGATGGGCCTTCCACAGACACCATTATAAGGGCATTTAGTGTGTTCTGATTCAGTCTTATTAGAAGTCTAGTTAGAAGGAATCTGATGAAATAGGCTGGTTATTGTGAGGTGTTTTTTATTCATAGCGGATTGCGAAGCACTATGATATGAGGCTCAGGACAAGTGAAAGTCTATGTCGGACAAGTTATTCGTTTGGCTAGTTGCCCGATTGAACAACTAAAAAATTTCTAGTTGTGTAATATTCCTAACATCCTTAGAGCCAGGGCGCTATCGCACGACATTCTCACATTATATTTTCAAAAGCCGCCGGAAAAAGCGGCCCGCGAGGCACGCGTCTGTGGCTGTCCACAATTGACGCTGCGTACGTGCCTGCTGGCTGGGGGCGGCATTGATTGAAGTACGGGGGGGGGGGCACGATTGTTTCAGTCGTGGTACTAATCACTACTAAAATGTAGAGGGTTGGCATTGATTGAAGTACGGGGGGGGGCACGATTGTTTCAGTCGCGTGGTGCTAATCAGTAATCACTACTAAAATGTAGAGGGTGGGCACCGCTGGGCTATGAGAGAGCGACAGCAAACTTCTTTCCTGGAATTGAGGAAAAAGCTAAAATCGGGAATGACACACGAGTGTGCCGGCACACAAAAATAAACGTGTGAACCCCTCGTGGATCACACTGGCCTCAATGTAATCTATCGAATCATGCGGAAAGTCACACGAAAGCCACAGGTCAACATCCTCGCTGTCTTTAAACTGGTTTGAACAACGATAAACGTTTCTATTTAAACTACGTCGTGTATCCGTGTCCCACGGTCGGCGCACGTTATGTATACACAACGACGTGCCGTCTCATGGTTAAATCCATATTTGCATACTAAACGCATCCATGCGCAATGTCATACGAACGCCACACAGTGCACAGTGATCTCGCTGTTTCTTCATACACCAATGCTAAGTATATACATGCCATTCATGTCAACAGTCTCGTCATACACCAATGCTAATTGTATATACATGTATATCATGTCAACAGCAAGGCATAGCAAAACAAGGGCCACAATGTAAATAAGTGTGCTAGTCATGCTTTTTGTGTATATATCCTTGGTAGTTATCCAATTTTATGAATTCAGTATTTATTGTAAGCTATGTATTGTATATGATGGATAATTGCGTAAATAAATAAATAAATACAAAATAAAAATAAAATCGACGTATAAAATCAAGCGAAGACAAATCAGATGTTATCTATCGAACTCGCTCCATTTGTTTTATTTGTAAGCGAGGTCATGCGGGGACGGCGGGTGACGCGAAAATGAAGTCCGTCGTATACGCGTGTACTTATGCACACTGTACAGTAGTACTTCTTAGTGGCAATAAACTCTCGCTTTAAAAAAAGTGCATATTACAAAGTAGAGACACAATCATATATATAGGCCTATATATAATAGCTTTCACAGAAAGGAATAAATCATTTAAAAATTGCAATGCGCACAAATGCCGCTTTTTAATACAAACACTATATTTACGCGAAGCAATATAGAGGCTTGTGGTGCGAATTGCCTGAATGAGCTAATTTTACTGCATTAATATATACGTATAATATAAAGCGGAGGACGGGTGCGTTTAGGGAGAACACTACACCTTACCACCCACTCGCCGCTAGTATCGCGGATCCGCACCTATATTGTAGACGCGAATTTCGCACTACACACACCGAATTCGTTTAGAAGAACTGTGAGAAACTAGAGGGAAGTCAAAGACAAGAAATAACAGCAAACAACGAACGATTAACTTTACTAATCTTAAGACTCTAAAACTCTAAAACTTTTTAAACTCTAAAACTTTAAGACTATAGATAAGAAAGTACTCTGTCAGTGGAAAATCTTCTCGACAGACATGGAAAAGAAATAAGAAATAATAACCCAGTGTCACGGACCTACATAATTCTCTAACACAGTTAGCTAAAATCTACCGAAAAGAAGTCTACCGAAGCGGACACCTAATGGTACCAAGCGACCCAGTTAGCGCCCGCGATCCCCTCTACGAGTCTACGTCATCAATGTCATCGATAGCACCTATTCTAGCCATGCTGTCTATAACCAAATAAGGTGGCGTGAGGCATCATCTCATACGTCTTGGTGGCGCGAAACACAACCAGACCATAAGGCATCGATCAAAGGGTTGTTTGTTAAGAAACTAGGAGAGAAGAACGTAAGTTGTTGAGAACGGCCGAAGGAAACTCTTTTGGCAGTCAACGGTGACCGACGCCGTGTGTCAATGGTTAACGTAGCCAGATTTTGTACTGATTTCTATATGCAGCGGGCACCTTACATGAAAGGTCTTCGTCTCATTTTTTCTTAAAAGCGGTCCACTGATAGAATGTTATCATATTAATCTATGCTAGAATACCTCCTCTCCAGTTTAAATGCATAATGTTCGCAAAGTTTTATTCTTCTCGGGCGATATAGCGCATGCTCGAGCACCGTTTTAAGCGTGCAGTACGGACTAAAGGCAGCTTGCTAAGAGAGAAAAGAGAGAAAGAGAGAGAGTGAGGTGGGAGATTAAGGAAAGGCGGTAGGGAAGATAGCTGAAACGCGGTAGATGAGAAATAACGCTGAGCGGGGGACAAGGGAGGCGAAAGGAAGGACGGGAGGTGACGAAGTAGGGGTTTCGCACCCTACAGGCTAGGGCGCTCTCCTAGCTATAAACACAGGTCTACGGAGAACAATTTATTACATAAATCTATGCTGAGATACCCCCTTACCATATTAAATGCATATTCACCAAAAAATATAACTCCTCTGGTGAGATATTGCGCTTGCGCTAGCGCCCTAACGTAGCCAGATGGTGTACTGATTTCTATATGCAGCGGGCACCTTACATGAAAGGTTTTATTTCTATTTCTTAAAAGCGGTCTATACTGATAGTATGCAGGACAGACATTTTTGTACCTATAAACTTGACAAAAATGAGTTTTGTGAACACAAACCTCAATTCTGTCAATCCTGTCCCACAAAACTCAATTTTGTGAACACAAAACTCAATTTTGTAAACACAAAACTCAATTCTGTCAATCCTGTCCCACAAAACTCAATTTTGTGAACACAAACCTCAATTCTGTATTAATCGTTGAAAATAATATGGATTGTTATTGGATTAATCTTCCACGTTCCAGACGCCGATCAAGGATAGCTGTGCCAGTGCTGCTAACCCGGACTTCCAAACTGTGGAGATTTGTTTTCACTTGAGGGACTTCATTATCATAAAAAAGCACAACAAAAACATTATATTATAACATTAAAAGCAATAAACAGCGTATATTTATTTACAGGATAGGATATTGGGAGGGGTTCAAAAAAACAATGTACGTGTAAAACGGGAATTTCCCCGTCAAATAATAAAATAAATAGACATAAATACAATGCCTACTCCTATCATTAGAACATGCCATATTAGTGATAACATCATACTTTATTATACTTTAGCAGGTGCCAGTGCAGGAAGCAGAGATGAAGTGAATAATTCGTCCTCAGCATCTGTGCAGTCGGCCGTATCTCCCATGGAACACACAGACGTGACTGCCAAGACGACCAAGGACATTCTAAACCTCGGTGCACAGCACAGGGAGCAGGCGCCCTCTGGTGGCATCGAGGATGTCGCGGACGCGCGAGAGGATCCCATGGACGTCTCGGATGCCGCGGAAGTCGTACCGGCCGTTGTTTCCGAACTCGTCGACTCCGTTACGAGACAAAATCTGTCGTGGACACCACCCGATGCTTCGTCGCCCGTGCCGCGCCCCGAGCAATCGTCTGCGTCACCGGCGACGATGACGGCTCGCGCAGACGCCAGCCTGTCAGCGGAGAAGTGGGAGCAAGTGAAGCCACAGCTGACTAGAAGGAAGCTCCACGAGACGGAGGGGCAGCAGGACCAACAGAGGCGCGCAGCGGAGGGATCCTCCGCCGGGAAGCCTAAGCGGACGCAGACGAGGGACCGGTCTCCATTGTCGGACCCGGACAGAAAGACGAAAACTTCTATCCAGGTGCGTGAGATCTGTATCCAGGTGTGAGATCTGTATCCCGGTGTGAGATCTGTATCATTGTGGGACAGGATTGACAGAATTGAGTTTTGTGGGACAGGATTGACAGAATTGAGTTTTGTGTTCACAAAATTTAGTTTTGTGGGACAGGATTGACAGAATTGAGTTTTGTGGGACAGGATTGACAGAACTGAGATTTGTGTTCACAAAATTGACTTTTGTGAGACAGAATTGAGTTGTGTGCACAAAAGTAAGTTTTGTGAGACAGAATTGAGTTTTGTTAGACTAAATTGAGCCCTGTCCTGCATGGCGCCCCGTAGATAGAAGCATATTAATCAATGCTAGAATATTTCCTCTCCAGTTTAAATGCATAATGTTCGCAAAGTTTTATACTTCTCGGAGATATACGCATGCTCGAGCACCGTTTCAGGCGTGCAGTACGGACTAAAGACAATTGCATTATATAGCTTGCTAAGAGAGAGAGAGATAGAGAGAGAGAGAGAGAGAGAGAGAGAGAGAGAGAGAGAGAGAGAGAGAGAGAGAGGGAGGAGAGAGAGGTGGGAGATTAAGGAAAGGCGGTAGAGAAGATAGCTGAAACGCGGTAGAAGGGAAATAACGTTGAACGGGGGATAATGGAGGCTAGGGACAGGACGGGAGGTGACGAAGTAGCGGTTTCGCACCCTACATGATAGGGCGCTTTCCTAATTATAAACACAGGTCTACTGATAACAATTTATTACATAAATCTATGCTGAGATACCCCCTAACGATATTAAACATATTACATATTCAACAAAAAATACAACTCCTCTTGTGAGATATTGCGCTTGCGCTAACGCACTAACGTAACCAGATTGTCTAGTGATTTCTATTTGCAGCGGGCACCTTACAAGAAAGGTCTTCTTCTTATTTCTCAAAACCGGTCTACTATTCGAATGTTATCATATTAATCTATGCTAGAACACCTCATCTCTAGTTTAAATGCATAATGTTCGCAAAAATTATTATTCTCGGACGATATTGCGCATGCCCGAGCACCGTATCAGGCATGCGGTACCGACTAACGACACCTGCATTATATAGCTTGCTGAGAGAGAGAGAGAGAGAGAGAGAGAGAGAGAGAGAGAGAGAGAGGCGTGGGTGACTGAGGAAAGACGGCAGGGAAGATAGCTTAATTAGGCGCTGTAGAAGAAGAAGGAGGCTGAGCAAGGAACAGGGGAAGCAAGAAGGACGGGAGGTGACGAAGTAGGGGTTTCGCACCCTACAGGCTAAGGCGCTCTCTTAATAATTATAAACACAGGTCTATTGATGAACATTGGTGATTTATTATCAGGATAATGTATTTAACTAGTACCCGGATTTAAACTTGATTCCATGAGGTGCCAAACGAAACTGAACAATAATCACTGTTAGCCCATGGCCAATACGGCCTGCATACTGACTGTCACTGTTTTTATTTTAAAACAAACAAAATATCAACGCGAACTCGATACACAATGTGATCGAGAAGATCTCGCACTTGACGGAAAAGTTGCGAGCCTGCTGGAAACTTTGTATTACACCCGATAACAATATATTGCATGACAATAATGGAAACAATGTGAATATTTTCCCCTTTCATCTATTTAATTTATCTTTTATTTAATTTATCTATTTATCTATTTAATTATTTATCAATTATTTTATTAATTATTTATTAATGATCAATTATTAATTATTAATTATTAATTATTAATTATTTATTAATTAATTTATTAATTATTTATCTATTTATCTATTTAATTTATCTTTTATTTATTTAATTCGCTCTCTTCATGCTTTGCTGATACAATATCACACACATCACACACGCATATTACAAAGTAAACATGATTAATGTAGTAATGAATAATTAAGCCGTGTGTAAGAGCGCCACACATGTCGAGACACTCGAAGATCGAGATATAGTATTGTAAGCTAACTGGCGTGGAGGTATTGTAAGCTAACTGGCGTGGAGGTATTGTAAGCTAACTGGCGTAGAGGTATTGTAAGCTAACTGGCGTGGAGGTATTGTAAGCTAACTGGCGTGGAGGCGTGAGGAACCTCTACTCTACGAGACTCTACTTTGTGACAACCCACAAGATGATTTCGAAGGTTTTAAACCTTTCGAAATACAACACTAGGATAAAATCGCAAGTGTAATACAGTAATAGTAAATTGTCAATAAGTTCCTCTTCCCAACATCAAGTCAATTCGCACCAGCTAACACCGTTTCATCGCTACATGGTAAACGTCAATTTTTCTACTAGTCCAATTGCGAACCGTTAGAGCTAGTAATCGTACTTTTGCCTGCGTATACGGTATGCATATTTACAGATGCGTACTGCTCATAGGGTCTATGTCCCCCAGGGTACTGCCGGGACGTACCCTGGGTACGGTCCGGTATACTGGAACGTACCCTGGTCACTATTTAATATGGTTAGGGTTAGGATTAGGGTTGGGGTTAGGGTTAGGGCTCGGTTTCGGGTTTGGGTTAGGGTTAGGGAGTAGGCGTAGGCGACTCCCTAGACTCGTTAGTGGAGTAGGCGAGGTACGGTCCGGCATATTAGATAGTGCCAGGGTACGCGTTCCGGTATACCGGACCGTACCCAGGGTACGTTCCGGCAGTACCCCGGGGGACATAGACCCTCTCAGCATTAGTACTGTGTGTGTTTACGTTCCTGTGTACCGAGAGGCGCGGCCATCTGAATTCAGCAATGCGGCTCTGATCTTCGTCGCGTTACCGCACGCATTTACCTTTTTAATCTCTTAAAAATAAGGGCCAGGTCTAGAAGCCCGTACATTGAACCTGAACGTGATGTAAATTCCAAACGAGTAGCGGCAGGAATTAAACGTTTGCATACAACGATTTGAACTGACAGCGGCCGACAATATCTTACAGCTGAGTGCGATGCGGGAGTTGCGATTGAACTCGCTGAAACAAACTTTTTTAGTTTGGCCGTATTTCAACGTTCTACGGTAATCGTATCACTTCTTTGTAATCATAAGAAAATGTTCTAGCGGTTTCCTATTTTTGCGAAGGCATGTCTGGCAGTATGCCGCAGTGCGGACGCGTTGAAATTACTCTTGAACACGGAATCGCGTAATGTTTCGCAGCAGAATTCAATATGGCGGAGGGATCGCAGACGCCTCGTGCAGATTTCATGAAGGCACATAAACGATGCGCGTACAATTCTAGATGATATGCGGGTGTCACGTGAGGAGTCGTAATTTCCCGCTGTCTCTCTCCCTACATTTCCCTCCCCCTCATGCACGCATACCTCTTTCAACGGGGTCGTAGAAGTATCCGCTGTCGGTCAGACTGGAAAAGACGGAGGCCACCAGGTCTGAGAGTTATCTCTAAGCGAAGGCATGCGCAGCCACTCTCTGCGACGTGTCAACTTCCAACTCCAGCCCCTCCTTCTGCTGCTACACGCGCCGTGCCTGTCCAACACACAAACACACATTGACCGTTATTCAGCCTGATAAGGTTAGAAGATCGAAAGCACGAAGAAGACCGTCGTGACTGTAGTCGTTCGTCGCTAAATTTATGGCTGTAAATTTAATATAAATATCCTCAAATATCAAAGTCAAATCTCAAACATATAGCTCTACGGTGTCGCCAATCTTCACCTTCTCTATGCCACCCACTTACCTTCTCCTCTCTGTGTCGCCTCTCCTTATCCTCTTTCTCCCCCTTACCTTCTCCTCTCCTCCTCTCTCCATCCCCTTAATTACCTTCTCCCCTCTGTGTCGCCTCTATTTCTCCTCTCTCCAGCCGCTTACCTTCTCCTCCCTGTGTTGCCTCTCCCTCTCCTCTCTCTCCCTTACCTTTCCCTCTCTGTGTCACCTCCCCTTATCCTCTCTCCCCCCCTTACCTTCTCTATATACCCCTTTACTTTCTCCTCCCTATGTCTCCTCTCCTTCTCTCTCCATCCCCTCTATTTCTCCTCTCTCCAGCCGCTCACCTTCTCCTCTCTGTGTCACCTCCCCTTATAGGTGTGAGATCTGTATCCAGGTGTGAGATCTGTATCCCGGTGTGAGATCTGTATCCAGGTGTGAGATCTGTATCTGTGCAGAGTGATTGATGTTCGTGCCAATGTTGTCTTTGCAGACCAGGTGCCACCATTTATTAAGCTGGGTTTACACTGACGATTTTGAGTTGCCGAATTGCCAAAAATTTGTGTACAAACTTGCCAATTTGGCAATTTGCCACAATCGGCAGTGTAAAACGCAAAAGTCGCACGTCCAACCGATTGATAGCAGCGAGTTGGGAGATTAGAACATGTTCTAATTTCACCAACTCGGGAGTAGGCGAGTTGGACGTTTTTTTGCCAAGTGGCCAATCAGAGAACAGCAATCAGGGGTGTGTCCCTCCACCCTAGGGGGAGAGCACGTTCTTGCTTTAGGCGCCACGCTGGCGGCATGGAATACATGCAAAAATGCGTATCCGCGTAGCCTTCGCGCACACGCTGCAGGTCAAAATGTTTGCCGCATCGCGGTCGATAACGTAAGACATTTGAACATATATAGAGATGTTGGTAGAAAGAAGAAAAACGCCCCAAGTTGCCTGCATAAAGTTGATAACTTGTGTAAACCCAGCTATATCGATGTAGGAGGCGCCGCTGTTGCTCATCTATTTATGGCTCCACCATTGCTCCACCGTCACTGCTCAGTGTAGGCATTTCACTCTCGTTTTTATTTGTAGGCAGGGTTTCTTCTGAGCGAAAATTAGACAAAGGAGGTAATGGCCAGTTTGGGAAAAACACTCATGATGGATTCAAAGGCGTGCACGCATGCGGACGCGGGGGGGGGGGGAGGCATGGCAATCTAAATATGCCAGAAGCACGTGGCGATCTATATATTTTTGGGTTGACACTATTTTGACAACGGCGGTTAAATACAGGAACATTTTCACAACGGCGATGTTAAGTTTGACAACAGCGATGTTAAGTTTGACAACGGCGGTGCGCCACTGTGCCTCTTCTGTATAAGAAACCCTGTGTATGAAAGCCCCATAATCCTTCTGCTATGCGTAGTATGCTACGTGTAGGTGGGGCCACCAGTCACTACCTCTCACATGTGTAGGGGGGGGATGGCACGTTTTCGAGAGATTAGTTGCGTAAACTATTGAAACGTATAAAGTCGTGATATATCAATACTCGTCGACGAGTTGTTCAGGGATGAGATTGGAGAATTAAATTTTCAGCTGAAATTGAAATTAGCAAACAGAGGAGCGAGCAATGCGAGAACCGTAGGTCATCGCCATGCTAGGGGTGTCCGTGGGCATGCTCCCCCGGAATTTTTTTAAAAGAATGGTGCAATTTGGTGCATTCTAAGCTATTCTGAACACATTATAGAAGACTCTTGAATCACTTTTTCAAGTTGTCAAAAGGAACAAACGAACTATGAATAGGAAATCAGGGGGCTGAAAATAGGGCAAGCTTTTTTATTAAATGTCTAGACATAATAGGCGTGTTCACACACAAGAAAAACCGCGATGCTAATCGCGATGGAAATACCGAGATAATTGTGTCGTTGTTCACACAGGCGGAAATATCTCGCTAATCGCCGAGCGGGATAATTCTATTAATCGAACTGCGCATGCTCACTGCCGGAATGATGCTCACTGCGCATGCTCACTGCTCACTCGCTTGGAATGATGGGATAGAAAATACCAGGAATTATTTGCGCGAGCGTTCACACACACGCCGCGGTGCAAATAATCGCGCTAATTCCAAATAACCGCAGTCAAAAGTGCGATTTGGAGCACGATGCTGATCGCGATTATTAGTGAGATTATTGCGTTCACACTTGTAATAATCTCGGTATTTCGATCGCGATGCAAAAACCGGGATTTGCATCCCGCTAATTCGCGCCAGTGTGAACGCGCCTATTGATATTTTTCTGTTTCCACCCTTCACTTGCATTGTTTTACTCAGACATAAGCTGCCTTGCTGCGACGAGATTTGAATGAAAAAAACACAAAGCGAATAGAACAATCAGTGCATAGTCATGCACACAACATGCACACAGCAACATGTGAACCCGGCCCCCAGGCCAGGCATGGTCGTTTTGTGATCAGCTACCTCAAATGTCTGCCCCCTTTACTGCAGCCTGTGAAAAAGGATTTTCTTTTCTGGTACACAAAAACAGATACACTGTATACTTCGCTGTCAGTCTACTGTCTACACTCTACAGTCTACAGTCAGGTGCTGTTGAGGGTATATAATTTAAATTTTTACATTGTTACCCCCTCCCCCTAATTTTCTCAAGGAATTTAGACGTTTTACAAAATCGATCCCTGGGACTGTCAAATCCGCGGATTTCCGCGGATCCGCGGAAAAATCTCATCCCTGGTTGTTGCCTTCGTCAGGTGGAGCGGGACCTGCCGTTGATCCGGCTGTGGCTGTGCATCATCTCCGCCGTCGTCTGCCGGCTGTCCGTTGCCATGGGGATCGCGATCATCTTCGAGTACAGCATCGTGGGACCGTTTATCTGCCTCCAGCTCGGCTTTCTCGCCTACGAGAGATTGATACTAGAGGTACGCCCGATAACGACCGCGTCAGACCCCCGCTGAGCAATCGAAACGACTAATCTGTGCAGTGCTGCCACCTGATGTCATTAAATAAAAATTTCTCCGACCGTAATTGAATTGGTTTTCTCTGCAGGACATTCCGTCGACGGCGCAGCAGCAGAACATGGTGGTGGCTGCGCTGATGCTGAGTGGCGTGCCGCCGAACGTGATCGAGCAGGTGAATGGCGTTACGGCGAGGGTGACGCTGATAGCGACCGACTTTGCCGTCTTCTTCTTCACGTTCGTTCTCGTCCACACCATCTTCAGCATCGTCGGTCTGTAGCTGCCTTAGCGGGGCTTTCCGCACGCCTCGGCGTAACAGATGGCTCCACATCTTCTACCCCCCAATTTTGACGGTTCAGATTGGTCGGGGCCTTTACATAGCGCTGCGCGAAAAGCAGAGGTCGTTCGTTAAATCGTGTTTCCTTGCATCATGTAACGAGAGCAACGGTTTGTTGAAGTTTCTGCGGCTACCGTTTTTTATATTTATATGAGGGGGAGACAGCCGGTTTCAAGTGCTCTGTGAAGCATGACATGCGGCAGTTAGGGTTAGGTTAAAAACCGGGATGGGATCTGATAGTAGTATGGTTTTAGTCATGTTAAAGGAATCTTTTTTGGGGGGGGGGATGTGTTCAAATTTGACATCATAGGTCTTTTAAGGATTCTTGGCAAAATGTGTGCATGCAAACCTAGTTCAGTAGGAATCTGTTTGGAATCCAGGCGGTAGCACCTTTCATAATAGGGATTTTGTAATGGACGACATATAGGACAGGGAAGCTGGTTCAGTAATGAATCACGGTTTCAATTTCTTGTGGGTGGGATGACAATGATTTTCTACACACCTTTGTTTTGAGAGGGGGCTACGTTATAGCCAGAAATAGTAATAATATTAGGTCTCTGATGCAGAGTCTTGGATGCCGATGACTGCTACCTATTGAGGTTGTGAATTTAAGATTATTATATTGGATTACAATACCTGGGGCTGCAGTTGCATGGTGTGGGTCCCCACTAAAGCATCTTTCGGTTATGCTGTCTATGGGACATCTCCTGGAATGCCCCCTATTACCAGAGCCCTGTAGACCTGGAGGTTTTCAACCACTGCAAGGTCCCGTGTGCTGCAGTGGCTAGGTCGAGTGTAGTGTAGTGACCCCGAGAAGGAGGTCATGCTGTGAAATAAACTGACGTTGCATCGGCGACAAACGACAAGTTTTAACACGTGGCTATAGCTGCCTCGTTCGGTTATTCCAGTTCTTTATCCAAGTCTCAAAAATGTCATCAGAGGTTCAGTGCGAGTTTAGTGTAGCTGAAAATGCAAGGCATCGACTGCTTTAGAGTTGACACAAGGTCAGAGATCCTGAAGTAGCTACAGTCTCTAAATTACTAATTAGTCATACTCGTTATGTTGTGTACTCGAGAAATTGGGGAAATCATTGTGCACGTGTCATGCTATGCCACTGCCAACACGGGATATAAAAGATATGTTATTTATAGTTGGTTATATGATTTAAAAAAATGACCCACTGTAACTGTATTCAAAATGTAAATTGCATGATGATCTTCAGATCTTTAGTTATAATTATGCACAAATATTATAAACTACTGTTAAGGTATTAGCTGTACTATCCTTATAGGCTAACGATTTGTTATTCTTGTCATATATTTTCCCTGCAACTGTTCCGCTGTTGGTTGTACACTGACAATGTATAGTTCTTGTTGGACGCTTGATAATAGTTTCAATCAAAAAACAAAAAAACTTTCATATCAAGTCTTTTATCTCGTTTTTTTATTACAAAACTTCAATGCTACTCATAGTAATACGTTTCCTACAGTTCAAGTCAAGCTTTACTGCTTGTACATTCTACTACATAAAAACTATTTATTATTTGCCTAACAACATGTTCTATGGTATGCCATGGTGTTTTGAGTACCACGATATTGTAAGAATATTTTTAGGTACAAAACTTTCGAGAAACAGTTCTAACAAATTTGACCCAAATATAAAATGCTCAAAAGACTCACTGTCATCACATTAAACAGGTGCCATGGTGCAGTAAGTAAACAACCTGTCTCATCTGCAACTTTCCCGCAACTTTCCCGTAAACCCATCTCACGGCTACAACACAGATCCACTGGTCATTACCGTGCCACCTGATCTATTCTCTACGTTATCACCAAGAACTCATAAAGCCTGGGAATGACATTACAACTTGTTACCTGCTCGGGCGGACAGCCGAGAACACTACTAAAGCTACAGTCGGTAATTATCACTCCACTCTGCCATCTAGTGGCAGAGATTTTAACTACATGGCCGAGTTCATTGTGTAGTCGAGGTCGCACGTGACTTGACGCGACACAAGGCAGTTAACGTGCCATCGATATTCCATTTTTATATCATTGATGCTACAAACATTTTTGTTTCTTGTGATCTTCCTTCCCCTTCAAAAAAGATTGCACATCTCTACTCTGCTTGCAAGACCAAAGAGGTCACGACTCAGGACGTCCCTGAACTGAATTGCTGAATCGATTCAATCTCGACTTCCCACAATCCCTGGAAAACCAAGGAAGTCAAGGAGAGCCTATCCAATTCGATTTTCTCTACTGATCTCTTCTGTCTCCAATCGATCCAATTCCTCTCTCTCATGTGACAATCTCTGCTGTTGTCTCGGTTCCCGCTCACCCCCGTCAGTCGCTGCCCTCCCTCTCCTTCACTTCCTGCTTCTCCCGCCGTCTCTCGTCTGCGAGCGTGCGCGTGCGCAGCAGCTCGGGGCGGCCGTCCGCAAGCATCCTCGCCTCCCATGCGTGCATCGCCGTGTCGTAGCGCCCTCTATCCGCCTCCGCCCGCTTCTTGTAATGCTGAAACATGACGCGGACTAGTTATAGACTCCCACGCAAATAGTGTCATAGTGACGGCATGTTAATACATGCAGAAATAGATCGTCTGGCCACAATTAAAAAAATCTTTGTTTGCCCTCACCCGACCCAGGCTCAAAAGTTTGGGTAGGTAGGTAGGCATTTTTTTAAATTGGAATTTGGAATTTTTTGGGGGGTCTTTTTACAAATTCAGCATGGTGTCTACATGCTCGGGTGTGCTTGAGTGGAGATACCTTTTATGTTGAATGTTTGTTTTGCTTGGTACATATAATGTATTGCCCACAGATTTATATAATGTACAGGGATACAATTTGTATATAAAAAAAAGAATGGGAAAGATCAAGAAAATTTTTTGAGTCAGCCCCTTTTTGGCAGGTCGGTCGGGTGAGGGCAAACAAACTATATTTGTATTATGGCCTCTACCATTTCAAGCTGTTCTACAATATTCTCTCCCTACTTGCCAGAAGGACTTGCCATGATCTCTGCAACTGTTTACTGTAACAACTATCTTGTGTATGTTAATGAGTGTGCATGCGTGCATTTCCGTTTTAGCGTTGGTGTTTTCTGTTTATAGGTTTATTGTTTCCATTTCAGATTGTGCTGTTTTCATTCAAAGCAGGGCGCATTTGCTTTAGCAAGTTTTCTATTTTACTCTTGGTGCTTTCTGTTTATGTTTAGTCAGGCCTTTTTACCATTTCATACTGTATATAGTTGAACTGCTATCCAAACTCTTCTTACCATTTTCTCGGCTTCGGACAAAGACTTCCAGTGGTCCCCACACTGCTGCACATATTTCTGGAAAATACTAAAGCAGTTATCTAACCGATGATCATATCACAATGGCAAGAATCTCCAATTGAAACATTCGTGCACAGACCACAGATTTCATGCTCTCGATTTACACGACTACAATCTCGGGTTCTGAAACCAATGCTTTTATTTACCAACAGGCTTAACCACCCTGGCGGCTTAAAATTTTGAACCGGATAGCAGGTAGAACCAATAGTGAAGCTAGACTGGTGCCACCGATGACACGCGTAGCTTGTCGTACCGTCACTGTGCCCGAGTGGTCCCACTCTAGCATCCTGTCCTGGAAATAATAGGCCATCTGTGAGATCGGTCGCTTTGGTTTGCCAAGTTTCTTCAACTCCTGTGGGAAAACGAGCATACACGCAATAATGAACCATGCGAGAGAATGGGGTGTAGATTACCAGCTTGCCATTCTACAATCCTTCTATCAGATTACCTCCAGCTGTTACACCATACTGCACTAGCAAAGATACCACCAACAGAGGAAATACGTGCTACGCATTAACGAGCGCTATGCAACGGTGCAACACTTACCTTCTCCTCCCTGTGTTGCCTCTCCCTCTCCTCTCTCGCCCTTACCTTCTCCTCTCTGTGTCACCTCCCCTTATCCTCTCTCTCCCCCTTACCTTCTCTATATACCCCCTTACTTTCTCCTCCCTATGTCTCCTCTCCTTCTCTTTCCATCCCCTTCCCTTCTCCCCACTGTGTCGCCTCTATTTTTCCTCTCTCCAGCCGCTTACCTTCTCCTCTCTGTGTTACCTCCCCTTCTCCTCTCTCTCTAATGATTCCATCCCCTTACCTTATCCTCTTTCAGTCTTTGTGTCACCTCTCTTTTTTCTCTCTCCCATCTAAGATTCTATACTACAGGCCCTTGGAGGCTCATGTGTCAAGAAGGGTGCTAGTCTATTATAAGACCAAACTGCATGCAGTGCCCCTTCGCTCACTCAGGATACATTGAGATAGATTGAGGCTTAGATTGAGCCCATGAGCGAGAGCGCCATCTGTCGTGGAGTTTGTTATAAGACATGACCAATGACCCAGAGTAAAAGAGCGAAGCGGTAAGGCTTTTCCTTCCTGTGACGTGTTGCCTGTCCTTCTACTCTCCCCCTTACCTTCTCCTCCCTGTGTCGCCTGTCATTCTACCCTCTGCTTTACCTCCTCCCTTCCGTGTCACCTCTCCTTGCCCTCTCTCTCTCCCCCATTATCTTATTGTATACTAGTATATATGCACTATTATTGTTTAGGATCATCTCTGGCTTTACAAGTGTCTCGGAGTATCGTAATGAACGGTGAAACAGCTTTAGAGTTTTTTTTTTTAGAGAATTGTATACAGTTATATTTGACATAATATTAATGATTATATTATTTTACAATATTTAAATTATTTAAAGCTATACAAGTACATATGCGAATTAAAAAAGTCTAGTTAAATTTTTAAATGATTTTAGCCGCTACAATCCCCTACATCCGGAAATCTGACTGCGATGGCGCGTATGCCAGATTGCCAAGCGGTGAAATGACGGAAAGCTTTTTTAGTTTTGCTTCAGACCTACCCGTAAGAATTATTGTTATTTAAAAGTATGACGGTACTAACATTCCAAATGTTAAAAATGGTATTCCGCATCTTCTATATGCGGAAATTATTAGACTATGCTGAGTTTCAACTAGTAGTAGTACAGTGACGTGAGTAAATTAAAAATGTTATGCTAGGGGGCCTACTACTACTACTAGTACTAGTACTACTACTACTACTACTACTACTACTACTAGTACTAACAATGTAGCTCTAGTACTATACCCCGCGTACAGTTGCTGCAGGGCTATAGAACGTAATATGGCAATTTCGAATGAGTTTTTTCAGACAACTTTTTGCGGATAATAACTTCTTCGGTATTAAACAACAAACTATCGCTTAAATATTGTACTTGCGATATTACTCGTCGACGAAGATTGTTTATCAACTTGTAACCGCCATTTCTCATTGCGCAGCCCTCGCGCGGTTCCGGCGCCAGTGAGCGGGCACAATGTATTTCCAAGTGGAGGGGTGGGCAGGTTGCACGCGGTTGCAAACCGCGCTAGCGCTGCGCAACGAAAAATGGCGGTTAAATTCGCGTGCAACTTGCCCACCCCTCTACTTGGAAATACATTGTGCCCGCTCACTAGCGCCGGAACCGTGTGAGCGCTGTGCAACGAGAAATGGCGGTTACAAGTTGATAAACAATCTTCGTCGACGAGTTATATCGCAAGTACAATATTTAAGCGATAGTTTGCTGTTTAATTTTAGTGTTTATAGTAACTTAAGACATTTGTACGGCAGAGAATGTGTTTTATTTGGTATACCAAAGAAGTTATTATCCGCAAAAAGTTGTCCGAAAAAACTTATTCGAAATTGCCATATTACGTTCTATAGCCCTGCGGCAACTGTACGCGGGCTATAGTACTAGAGCTACTAACAATGTAACATTGATGATTGATTAATAACAGTACTCAGTAGTCAGTACTACTACTACTAGTAGTACTAGCACGGCAGAGGTACATGTGACTTCAATATTTCACACCTTTCGCTAGTTACACTGGTATTTCTCATTAGGTGTAATTTTATTAATGCTACTTACTATAGTAATATTATATCCCCTTAGTTAAGCTTAGTTAGGCTTAATTAAGGTTAAAAAAAACGAAAGTACAAGTTTGAAAAAACTTCGGTTCTGGGGTATGAGCGCTGACCACATTTCATTTTCGCAGTGTGCGACATGTGCAAATGTGGACAGCTCTTATATCTTTTGGACAAAACGTACACCATTCTTGACCTCAACAACAATCATGAGTCAATATAATAATACTCAATACAGTGAGTGAGGCTGAAGGGGTCGTTGTCATATAGGTACCCAAGGTAATGCTAGTCTAGGGAATCGCCTACGCCTACTCCCTAACCCTAACCCTAACCCTAACCATATCAGATATGTACCTCGGGTACATATATGTGGTACCCTATACGACAACGACCCTTCGTGCGTGAGTGAGTGATCACATGCCAGGATCAAGTTCTCAAATGGGTGTTGGCCCAAGATTGAACAACACTCAACAGTGCTGTGAGCATTGTAATATGATAACTAATAATACATTCGGCTTAGCACACCTGAAACTAAAATACTTAAAAGGTTTAGTCTAGCTGTGATGCTTCTACAAATCGTTGCCAATCTTAGTTCATTGTCGATTTTAATGACGGTCATGTAAAAAAAATCGTAGAGAATGTAGTAATTTTGAAAAAACTCAATAAAATTATTTAATAAAAAAATGCAAAACGTGATTAATATTGCTACTGTTCTACCAAAGGTTCAAATAAAAAATCATTGTTTATATAATTCTGTTTTGTAGTTACACTTAAAGCCTCACAATGCGCATCCAAACGCTGAAATTTCTCCAGTACTAGACTAGCAACTACTTTGTGGCATGCATAATCACACTACACCGTTGGACTCCCGTGTTCAAAAGTTAATTTCTACCCCTGCAATTATATGCACCTGATTACAATTATGAGATTACTACCAACTTTTAAATGTTCAGATTTTAAATCAGCACGCGCATCGTTATTTCAAACAAGACATACATATAGTATTATACTATACGATATAGGACCATTACGAATGCCCTCCAATCCAGGGCCTTAGAACCAATAGTATCTTGCGTTCATGGCCAGTATGATCTGGTCTGCCGACAATACCGACCTTTCAGGTCCTTCTGCTGAGTCATGAACTGTATGAACGGAGTCGCCGGCCGCTTGGGAAGCTCCGGCGCTTTCGCTCTCGTTGATTCCGACGACTGTCGCCGGCTGACCGCCTCGATCGCAGACGACACATGAAGGCTGGTCCTGTCAGAGGACGTAACGCATCATGAGACATGACAGGCGCTACCTCATCGCTAGCTCTACCGATGTGGCCCCCTTCCCTCCCGCTAGGGCTATAGTCCTATACTACAACGAAGTACAAGAAGTGGAACTTAACAAGAACATTTACAGCGTACATACGATTTACTAGATACAATAATGTAACCCAACACAAGAGTAGGGTTACAACGCGAGTGTATTCTTTTCTTTGGAGGAGCCCCTCGAACGATCGGCAAACTTCGGTCAGCTTTAGTGCGCTGCAAGCCCTCCGATTGGTCGGTGAAGGATATGCGCCATATCCACGTGCCATTTCTCAGGCCGATCGCTATGCACATTGGGAAAGCCAGCGTCACAGGTCACCAGAAATGGCGCTCGAAATATCGCCGCTCGTCGCTTCGAAATTTTGTAACAGGTTATATTAGTTTAATACAGAGTATTGTGATACATAGTAGTAGTAAGTCCCAGGATAGCGGAGAAAGGTTCGTGTTTAGAATAAACCCAGTTTGGAAGTTCTAGTATAGAAAAACGCACCATAAAACTGCCCTGAGTGAATCACTCAGGGACTACTCCAAAGAAAAGAATAGGCTCGCGTTGTAACCCTACTCTTGTCACGAACAAGATTGGGTTTACATTATTGATATTGTATCTAACGGTTTACATTTGCCACCAATGCTGTAGACTGTGGCGCAATAAAAAATCACCCTCTAGGCTGCAACATAAACTTGTAAGTTGTATTCTTTTGCCAGCTACTGAGTGCAGTACTAGTACTAAAAGTATTTGCTAGTCTAGTACTGTAGAAATTAGCGTTTGGATGCACATTGTGAGCCTTTAAGATAAGACTAGGTCGAATGTAATATCTATTTGAAGTTTGGCAATGGTATATTATGCAAGTTGCTACAATATAATATAAACAGTAATTCTCATTAGAGGAATCACCATATTTTTCTTTTTTTTATTACAGCCTGCTGGGGATCATGTAGATCTTGAATTAAATGGAGGCTATGAAGAGGAGATTGATCAACTTAATGATGAAACTTTTGGTGCTGAAGTGGATGAAGGTATTAAAGCCTACACTGTATGAAGAGACGAAACGGCGTCATGCTTGCTAGTTCTAAACACTGTGTATGCTGTATAATATGCTGTGTGATGTGATATATCTATGAATGAGTCATGGTATATTAATAATTATAATGATACACACATTCATAGCCTATCATGATAATAGAAAATCATAGGCAAGTGGTTAGGTAAGATACTAAGAATTATCTGGATGAATGAGAAAATAAATTGTTGTGCAAGTGCTGTTGCTGCTGCTGCTGCTTTGTCGTGTGACACAAGCTATAACAGTCTTTAGTTTTACTCGAAATTGTTGAATAATTTACATTTGTATTAAAAAAATGGTTGTCATTGTGAAAAAATATACAGCTCAAGTGTGAAAATGAGGGAAATATCTGCTTTCCAATTATGAATTCTATTAAACCCAAATGTAGTCTACATAAAACTATGGCTGTTTTTGCATTTTCACATGCAATTTTAATATATACAGTACCTACATTGATGGACTAGGTTTATGGAGTCTAGGTAGGAGTATGGAGACTAGGTTTTTGTTAGTACTTATAATGTTATATGCAACTGTATATAACAATAGTCTTTTTTTCATTTTGTTTCAAAGTTTTCACTTGCTAGTTTAGTGAAATTGCCAGTGTTGTTTATTCATCACCTTTTGCGAAGGTGGCACATGTTATATTTTAGTGGCTGCCCTACGCCAGGCTGTATAACAAGTAGCAGTCTAGTGAAAATAGGATAGCTATTACACTATCAGTATCACTAGCGATTAGTCTATTACACCTGCCTAGACATGGATTTAAGTGGTGCTGAAGGGCACGAAATTAGCACCGGCTCACCGGCATATGCCGGCAAATTATTTGGAGGGCCAGTAACATTGGCAAAACACCGGCCCTCCGAGCCAATGGTTTCAGCCGTGTTAACGAGTACCTACATTTTTATTTATATGGCAATGATGATGCATGATGATATATGAGCAAGTAGCCTACATTACTGTTTTACTTGATTTAAACACTTCGGACATCATTCACGATCTGCATTATAGTCTGTTCAACAGCTACTATGCGATGCCACACACTACAAAATTTTTCGGACAAGCTTTTTTAATTATTATTTTAAGTCTTATTTTAGGTCCCTTCTGGTTCAAACAGCAAACAAAATTTGTGAGGGCTAGTAAAAAAAACTGCTGTTACCAGCCCTCTGGACAGGTGCAAAAAATCTTAATTTCATGCCCTGTGCTGTATTTTATTAGCCGAGTGGGACCATGATGACCACAAGAAGTTGGCAGAGTTGACAGAACATGAGAAGAGCAATGAGGGTGACATTATTGGTTTGCCAAAGAAAGTGTCTAGGACTGAAGAGGAGGTGGGTAAATTTACATTGAAAGTATTGAGAGTTCCATCACAGACAGTGCAAACAACAACTTGAAAATATGGCCATCCTTTCACGTGCTTGGTATTAGTTTGTAGGCTATACTAATTGGCACATGTAAAATGGAAGATATGTGCTGGTTATGTAAAAAATTTAGTCATAACTGTTACAATTGTGCCCTTTCATTTTTCATCATTCATTTTCGTAATGTTGTTATATCACTCCCTATTTTGCTATCCTTTTCGAGATGAACTCCTTATGCCACATCATTTTGAGAAAGAAAAATTATAATGGCCATAGTTTTGTGAATTTTAAACCATCTATAAAAAGTAGTTCATTGTATTTTGATAATTAGTTTAAGAATATATTTTGTGTTGCGTTTACCTCTTGTGTCGAATGCCTCATGATTGAAATAGCCATCTATGCCAGCTGTCTCATGTCGTGCTTGTTCAAAAAGGTTGTGCGTAGGTATTTGGGTGGCTGTTTTGACCAGGCTTACCTATATTGACGTGGGCGTTCTGCAATGTCATACCTAGATGAGGTACTGCATGCTATTGTGAAAGCAGCTCTAAACGATAGGTTGGATTTACAGGAGCTAGAGCAGAACATCAGCCAGATCGTGGAAGACGATCAGGATGGCCTGGATGACCCTGCAATACTCAACGTCTCAGGCAGCATTCCCATTCCAAAAGTAAGTGATGTCGCACTGCAGTGAGTCGGCACTGAGTCGGCACTGAGTCGGCACTGAGTCGGCACTGAGTCGGCACTGAGTCGGCACTGAGTCGGCACTGAGTCGGCACTGAGTCGGCACTGCCATAGACCTATTGTACGATTAATTTTTCACACTGTAATTGGGTGTCTCAGAAAAGTGTGATGATATTAGAAATAATATCCATCGTAGTACTGTTGCTATCATTGCTTGGTTCTTCACATAGTTTTTCAGCGTAGTCGCGGGTGGTCGGCTCCTAGTGCTCGATAACAGTTTCTTTCGTTGTCTTTCTTGTATAGAAGGTTCAGCAAAATCTCGAGCAAATCTTCAACTGTCCAACTTCACCACAGGGACTTTTGGATGCTGAACAACTGGTGAGTGCTTTAAACATTGGCCATGGCTACGCATCCAGTTACCGGACGCCCAGCTCCCAGGCGTCTGGTCATATATTTCTTCTGTGAACCCAACTATATTTTTCCAATAAAAAACAAGTTTTTACCATAATATTACTTACCTTTACAGTAACAAAAAAATGTGTTTTTGTAACTTTTGAAGCAATAGTAAATCCAGTAAAATCAACGATTTGAAAGGGGGCGTGGCCTAAAGCGTGACATAGATTTGGGAATCTGTGCTGAGCTTTGTAAGGGATGACCGGACGCGTAGCCACTGCGTTAAAAATGTGCTCAGCCTTCTGTACCCGAGTGTGTACTAGGCAACTTATTAAATTGTTTTTTTACAAGTTTAGGGAATTCTTGCACTGTATATTGCAGATATTGGCTCATGCACTGTCACAAAATCTTTCTCAGGTGTCACCGGGCAGAGCTAACATCTGGGGCAGTCCTGCGCGCGATGCGAGGGTGGTGTGCGGCGGCGGCGGCGGCGGTAGTCGCAGCCTAGAAGACAACCCACTCCGAGCCGTGTTGACGCGACTGCAGACAACAGGAAAACCTTCATCGTCGTTCGGCGGTCAGTCGGCTCCTGCTCCTTTCAACGTAAGCACGTCACGAGTTGATCGCCACGCTTGTATTACAGCGAAGATAAACAAATAGGAATTGAGATTAATGCTTTTCCACTTGCCACAAGCATGTATGTCCACCAGAAAAGTGCATAGTTAGAGGTGGGGGGAAATTTATTGTTGGTATTCTCTGTATTTTTTCGGTACCCTGTATAACCTCTCAGGCTGCACCCTTTAGTGTCAGAATGCATGTGAACCTGTGACTGTAAACAGTTGTTATGTATCTTGCTAATCTGATCAGTTTACCAAAAAATGCTTTTACGGAATAGTAGATTTTGACGGTACTTTTCAGAGAAGTAGTGGAATATTTTCTTAATTTTGACTTCCGAACAAATGTTTTCCATGCCTTAATCGTGTCTTCACGAGAAAAACGTTAAACTCGCCCCCGGGTGTCTTGCTGAGCGGATGGATGCTCACTTCACCGTTTCAATTGACTACGTCGCAAATTTTGTATGGTGTATATTTGCAAAATTTTTGTTGCAATTTTTTTCATGAAAAGTAAGCACTAACGGGACTAAATGTATCCTCAAATTCTTACCTGATAAGATTGTTTTTAGCTCATCTGACATAGTCAGATGCAGCTTGTAGAATCGCATGATCGTCCGTCCGTCCGTCCGTCCGTCCGTCCGTCAACAGTTGGGCACAAATCTAAACGGCTCGACGTACGGTCACGATATTCGGGACGTGGGGGGGTAATCCGAAAACGAGTTGGGATGTCGAAGCCAAAGGTCAAAGGTCAAGAGGTGTAAAAGAAGGGGGAACATTCCTCCCTTAACTTAAGGTATAGGGAGGAAATGCAGAATTGCGGCACAAATCTAAACGGCTCGACCTAGGCTCGTGATAGTCGGTGTATAGCATCATGGTAGGAAAAGCCATCACTGTGCCGAAATTGGAGGTCAAAGGGCAATGGGGCACAGGGCAGATTTTAGACATTTTCTGAGGACATGTTTCAGCGGTGACCTAGCATTTTTATGGCTTTATTGAAAGGACCATGAAATATGCTTTCCACTGACGTGTGAAGAGTAAGTGTCTGATAACCTTTTGACCCTGAAGAGGAGGGTTAAACATGGATTTGTTGACTGTTAACAAAGGAGTGAACTGCTTTTGCTATTGGAGCCCCCTCCCCCCACTTTCCCCCTTCCCCCTCTCCCACCCTCCCCCACCCCATACCCCCACCCTCCCCCTACCCTCCATCTGCGATAGTGGGCGTGTCCTAACAATGATGTGTACGCAACTGCGTGTCTGCATATCTGCGCCTAACAAATGTGGTACTACGCACGACTGAAATTTTACGTTTATAATCGTAGCAACAGACCTCAGATGAGCCCAGACGCTCTGCGGCTCTTGTTTTACTTTTACTATTTACGGTGACATAATCACTTTCAGGATCCGTCGGTGATCACGGTGGGAGGGCCCGTGTCTCAGCCTCCCCAGCAGCCCTACCCTCCCGCCCCGCCCCACCTCACCCACGCGCTGCCGCCCACCTACGCGAAGACCGTTCAGGAGCTGGAGAGCGAACTGCTGCAGCGGTCGGGCATGCGGGGCGGAAAGACGGTCGAGGAGCTGGAGAGGGAGATGATGGCGCACCCTGGAGGCGATGTGGTGCACTGTCATCGAGGAATGCAGAACGTGGGCTCGTCGCGAATGCCGATGGTATATAGATTGAGATTGTCTTTTTACTTGTTCTCACTGATAAAAACTTTGATTATGACAGTAAGTAATTTGTTATTATTATTATTATTATTATTATTATTATTATGTTGTTGTTGTTGTTGTTGTTGTTGTTGTTGTTGTTGTTGTTGTTGTTGTTGTTGTTGTTTATTTGTATGTATATATATATTGTCATTTCAATTAGATGGGGCCACCACCTGGTTTGCCACTGACACCTCAAATGGCAGGAGTTATGCCGCGGAGAAGGGGTGTGTCACCACCACTAGGACTAGGAATGAACCCAAATACTCCACACATTGTCAGTCTGGGCGCCATCCCTCCGACCACACTGCAGTCACTAAGTAATAGACTTCCTTATACACCTGTTGGAAGTCAATTTTCAGGTGACTAATACTCTATATTCTGTTGCAGATGTAAACTGAAACCTATCTAATGCTGGTCTTTGTATTATTGCACTTTTATTTGTATTTGTTCTCAGCTAGTGGTTGCATATGACATTTAATTACTGTGCCAATCAGCTGATGATTACAACATATATTCTACCTAAATGCTTTTATTTAATTTGGTAACTGAAAATACCACCGAAGTTCAACAATGTTGTGTGCCTTTCAACACGATTTTCGACCGCGATTTTGCTTTGAACCGTCATGTAGACTACATCTCTATGTGTTTATGCAGCTCCTGCCGGGAGAACGTCACCTCACGAAGTGTTTATGAGTGGCGGCCGGGGCATGCCGATGCCTGGAGCCGGTCGTATGTCTCCACCAGGCATGCTGCCTTTCCCAGGGATCTCTCCACATGGACAACCAAGGTCAGTCCATCGACTTATATGGAAATCGCGTCATGGTGTGGATCCGGGCTAGGATGTATTGGCGATGGCTATTGTTGCGTAGCATCATTTGTTGCAATTTCTGCAATGTGGCTTAACATTTTTAGCTCACCTTGACATCGTCAAGCTGAGCTATTGCCATGGGTCGTCGTCCGTCATACATCCGTCTGTCCGTCCGTCCGTCTGTCAACATTTGGCTATGGTAAACGATAACTCAGGAACCGTTTGACCCACATGTTTGAAATTGGGTATAGTTGTTACTGCTATGCTCCCATATTGAACGTCCTATTTTGGAGCACGCCAGTCGACGTACTTTCGAGCCTTTGACAAAAATGGGAATTGCCATTAGTCAGTTCAGGTTCAACGGATTTTGCTCATTTTTGGTATGTGAATGAATAAGGGCTAGGGGTTTTGATATTTAAATTTTTTTTATGCAAATTAGGTAGGTTTTGGCAATTATATAGCATATTATATAGACACAATAACAGATAACAGTCTGTGGTGTCACACTCGTCTGGTTCGTTTTACAAGATTTCATTGACAATATCTTTAATGCAAAATTGGTATTTCTTCTCCACCCTGCCGATAAAAAGTTTTACAAAACATGTCGGAAAGCAGCATTTAACCTATTTATTTCGAATGCCATCACTAAGAAACATCAAAGCGGGTATAGCGCCATCTACCGTCACAAATTGTGATTCATTTTGGTTTATAAATTATTATTGCGATATACAGATGGCAATCGTTTCTATAATGTACGTCGATGGTTGCTCAATTAAAACTGACTTCTTCTCACTCACTCATTTGTGTCCTTTTTTGTGGTGAGCTACAGTGTTATTGACACTTTCATTTCAACTTGTTCTCATATTTTTGTGTAAATAAGTAAATATAGAAAAACCCTTCCCCCCCCCCCATGGTGCCTGGCCATGGTTCTGGCCCCTGGCCCCCTAGGGGGGGGGGGAAGTAATTTTTCTGTAAATAAAGAAGACTATTTTAAATTTGTGCTTTTCTTTCTTAAATTATAGAATACCAGTTCCACTGCCATATAGTGATCCAACTCATCTAAGGAGGATGCCTCCAGGAAATTACAATCAAGGACCGGGCATGTGTCATCCATCCGTAAACAGGTAAGCGGTCTATATATAGATGCAGTGCGCGAAATTAGCGCTATTTTGCCGGCGGCCGGCGGTTCAACTCGCTAAACCATCGGTTCAACCCCCCGTATAATCAGTCCACTTGGCCTATTCAAAATTTTGCCTATCTTGCTTTTATATCAACAATATTTATCAATTTCCTGACTAGGTTTTACTTCACTAAGACTACTCTACTTGCTCTACTTCTCAATACAAACTGTGCAAATAAATACTGCCTAATAAACACAAAGCTAATACTTTTATTAATAATGGAATAAATTGAACAAAATTAAAAGCCTGTTCAAAATTTTAAGTGCCTGTTCAATTTGTATAAGGGCCTGTTTAAAATTTTGGGTGGGCCTGTTCACATTTTGGTTAATTTCATGCCCTGTAGATGAGTGGTTGGGGTGTAGAACAAGCTGAGATACAACCATAATATAATATGAAAATTAGCTCCTGTATATGATGACAGGTGCTATGTTGGATACACGTCCGTATGTTGGATTTTATTTGTTTGTCGAATACATTACGTTCAACGGGAGGTCGTTCGTATCTCGAAAATTCATATGGCGAGTCGTCTGTATCTCGTGGATCCACTGTAATGTGAAAATTAGCTCCTGTACACGATGACAGGTGCTGGCTCATTGAGTTGCTGTCGGGTTTGAAATTACTAGTTTAGCATATGTGATTGAGACCGAAAACTTCTGTGCCACTGTTCTAATTAGTACATAAACTTTTACTATTTTGAGAATGTACCCATTTTCCTGAATTTGATGGTTGTATGCTTACTGCAGGGGTTTCCCACCCGGTAGAGGATACGCTCCAAACAGGGTTGCATTCAACCAATTCCAACTGGATCGCAACTTCAACAGGCAGGGACAGTATGGGCACAACAGGTAAACTTTGTGCTATTGGTAAAATTGTTGTCTATCCGTACACAGCAATATCTATGAATTTTTTTGTTAATTGGGTCATAGGATACGTATCGTCCACGGGAAGTTAAACACGAACATTTTCGCGTGGAAACCCTTATAGCTTGGCAGGTTTTTTTGTTTAGCAAGCCATAGCATTAAAATGGTTGTATAATGATTATGTAAGAATAATTGTGTTAAAGGAATAATATGCTCATTGATTATGCAATGTTGACGAATGCTAGAGTAACTGGCACCTTGTGTAGTTAATAAGTACATTACCTTATAGCCAAATGCGTATTAGTTTGTCCAATATCACTGCTGGTTACATTACAAGCAAGACTTGAAATCGGTTGTTGATATTTATTTACGTGCCGTAAATGTCGTCCAGGAGTCAAGCGATAAGTCGCTGATGACGTAAACATTTGTGCGGCTCGTATGTTTTGGACGCCAGATGAAATGGAGGTGTCAGCTGTGTAACCACGTCCACGGAGGCAAAAATGGATGCAGTAAAACACACGTACTAATCACGGACGCACATGGACAGCCCTGACAAAAAGTTCCTTATCACTGTATCACGAGCGTCCGTGTTTACGAAATCACTGATGATAGCATTGCGTACGGCTGAGCATGCGTGCGAAAATGTCCGGTGCACTATAAATCTGTATCACACCCGCTTCACTGGCAGCGGTTTGAAAGTGAAACTGTAAACTGTAAACATTTCTTGGGCTGCAGATTTCAATTAGACATTTCTTAGTAACCAGCAGTGATATTGGACAAACTAATACGCGTTCGGCTATAAGGTAATGTACTTATTAACTAAATAAGGTGCCAGTTACTCTAGCATTTGTCAACATTGCATAATCAATGGCCATATTATTCCTTTAATTAGTCACATTGTTAAAATGAATATTCGTTATAATATTGTAGGGATGTAAATGATTACCGAAGACTCATTTCTCCAGCATTACAATATACAGTTGTGCAGTCGCAAACGTTTGACATGCTTCATTATTTGTACACGTGTCGTAATACTAACTGGGCGATGTATGTAGGAGGTGGGCCGGAGACAGGGATGATCACTGGGAGAGGGATAATGGCTTCGGAGATCAGGAGGATGAGTACGCCTGTCTAATGACGCAGCGCGAGAAGGACTGGATCGTCAAGATCCAGATGATGCAGCTACACACCAACAACCCTTACTTAGATGATTTCTACTACATGGTGAGATTGGCAACGTCAATCTAATTGTGTAAAGTTTTTAGATATTGAGCTGTTTGCTGCATTTCATTTATAACTGCTATATAGCATATCAAGAAAGACTTTATAATGTTACACATATGCCTTTTCAGTTTAGTTCTTTATATTAAAAGTATGTCATGCTAATCGTTATCAATTTATTGTAACAGAATTATTCGATAAAAGAGGAATTGAAAAGAAAGGCAAAACAGAAGGGTGCGAGCGGTGTCAGCAAAGACGATGCCAAGCTGATCATGCCAATTGTGCTGCACACTGAAAACAGATCATACCGACCAGGTACATACACAGTGAGGATTGCTAGTGAAAATTTTTGGGCGGTTTGCATATCGCTTTGCTTAATGGATGTAGGTCTAAATATTGGTGGTGCTCGTGTAAAATTACTGTAACAGCTGAGTGCTGGTCTTTCACATGTTTTCTGTGTACAGCCAAATTATACGTTTCCTTTTTTTTATTCTCTATCTTTTGACCAGATCTATTTAACACATCTGCGAGCTAACTAGCAGAGCGTACCTCTCATTGCCAGCTCAGACCGCATCTATTCGATACCACGCTCAAGTAGCAGATTACATCCTCCCCTCCCTGCTTGCTACAGTTTGCTTATTTCCTTTCGCACGATGATACCTTTTCGACCACCACTCCACGAACCTCCCATACAAACACGACATTACACTCGCGTAATAATTACAATTTGGTTACTATAATACTTATATAGCTTACTCATAATAAGTTTAATAATAATTATTAATACTGGTATTACTACGTGCAGCGCAGTTCGAGGGATCCCTGGGGAAGGTGTCCGTATCGAGCGTGAACAATCCGCGGCAGATGATCGACATCGGTCTGAACTCGGAGGAGGCCGGTAAAGCCGAGGTGGGCGCCGGATACGAGAACAGCAAGCAGGAGTTCAGGCGAAGCCGGCAGCTGCTGATCGACATCGAGAAGACGTACACGGTGCTGCTCGAGATCGACGACATTGAGAAGCAGGTGCCCAACATGCCCGAGGCAGTCAGGTGAGGAGGAAGGAAGCTACACAGGGAGTGAAGAGGAGGGAGGGGCTTATATATTTTAGGGCAAACGTCTATTTTCTATTTGTTTGCAAAGGTTGCGCTTGGTGATTACCTTGCTTGGCTGTGCTGAACCCTCACTACTGTCCGTTTTTAGTGAGCTGATGCATGAGAGAAGGCAGGAGAAGATCGAGCGAGCATACAAGCAGCTCCACATCGAAGGCTCGAACCTGGACTACCTCACGCAGGTCATGTGCGTACGGAAGGGCAAGCGCCTGGTCGGTCGCGTGCTCTCACTGCTTCATCACGCCGAGGCATGCTCCGTGCTGCTCGCCGTCGTTAGAAACTTGCCGCTGATAGCCAAGCGTGATCAGCAAGATGAGGTGCGCTCTTCTCGATGTTTCCGTGTACTTTTTTTAATTACAGTGTAGCCCCGTTATAACGCGATGGTTGGTGTCCATAAAATGTCATCGCGAAAAAAGCGGGGTCGCACTAAATCGGGGTTATATATACGTGGCTGTATAAGAGCAAAAAAAGGGGGTCCAACGACTCATCGCGTTATATCCGAATTCGCGTTAAATCGCGGCCCGTAAAATGGGGGTTCCACTGAACTCTTAATTCCCTCTAAATTTTTATACTACTTAATTCCGAATTACTGATAATTCTTAAGAACGTCTTCGTAACGAATATCGGTTTGCAGGCATGGGATAGTGTGTCATCTCGCAGAAAGGTTTGCTCGGAATCGGCCGACAAGAAATTCCGGGTTTTATGGGTCGTGGCTACGTAACGTGTGACGAAGACGATAAAGAATTCTCCTAAGCCTGGTATTATTAATGTTGTAGGTGTTGATCGAACTACTAGATTCCACTTTGCAAGCAATCTCACAATTCAGCTTCGAGATGTTGGTGGAACTTAGTAAGGTTTTGATGGGTACGGATGCCCAAGAGAAGAGTCCACTCATTGCTGCCATACATACCAAGGTAAACTTACTGTTTTTAAGCATTTAACACACACTGTCCTGGATTATTTGATCCTGTTTGCTTGGCTCTTTGTTGTACGGGTCCTGGCTTAGGGCACTCCAATATGGCACCATTTTTAGCTCACCTTGACATCGTCAAGTTGAGCTATTGCCATGGGTCGTCGTCCGTCGTACGTCCGTCTGTCCGTCCGTCCGTCCATCCGTCAACATTTGGTTTCGGTCAACAATAACTCAGGAACCGTTTGACCCACATATTTGAAATTGGGTGTAGTTGTTACTGCTATGCTCTCATATGGAACGTCCTATTTTGAAGCACGCCAGTCGACGTACTTTCGAGCCACGGGAATTTTTTTTGCAAAAATGGGAATTGCCATTAGTCAGTTCAGGTTCAACGGATTTTGCTCATTTTTGGTATGTGAATGAATAAGGGCTAGGGGTTTTGATATTTAAATTTTTTATGCAAATTAG
>NW_014577859.1:119767-127267 GCF_000485595.1 Priapulus caudatus
GTGAACACATTTGGGACTAACAGGGTTTACTAGAATCCCACCACTCCACCACAGAGTCACCGCAGTAGACGTTAGATGAGCGCTGTCGCTCTGCGGCACTTGTGGTTTATAAATTATTATTGCGATATACAGATGGTAATCGTTTCTATAATGTACGGTGATCGTTGCTCAATTAAAACTGACTTCTTCTTACTCACTCTTTTGTGTCCTTTTTTGTGGTGAGCTACAGTGTCATTGACACTTTCATTTCTATTTTCTCACCATGATGTGTGTACCAAGGTTGTAGTTGAGACACTGTGTTTACTTCTTGTTTTATTGCACTACGGTAGCTGACGTTACTTTCGTACTTAATCCTCTTCAGTACTAGAGTCATAAGGCAGCCATGTGGCTGAAGTTGTTTCTGCACTGCTGTAACAGCTGCTACCTTTGTTCCTTTCAGTTCGGTGCTTCGCTATTAGCTGCCAGCTTTACCAGAGCGGAAGAGCTGTATACAAACAACTCCCTGGGTGTGGATTCCTCCAGAGCTCAAGATGATTGGTGTGTACCATCACAAACTCATTCTAGAGACATCAGATTTTTAATTGTATCAGATATATATTTATATATATTTAACATTTATATATCAGATTATACACTGTATTTCTTCGTATATTCAATCATATTATGTTACCAATATGCACTGTAGCAGACTGTCTGTATGCCGCAGATAAGTGTAAGGATGGTGCTAGAAATAGCAGACCATCCTTCAGTCCACGACTGGTAATGCTTGATCAGGACTGGCTAACTTTTATGGTTTTCACTGTAGGTTATGTAGTAGGAATCAACATTTTCGAAATTAGAATTTATTTCCGAGACGGGTAAGGGTGATGCCTTTTTTTGAGTCTAGTCCCAGGCAGGATTCTAGGCATGAAGGCAATGACCGTATCGCCAAGCATATTAAATTTTGATGGGCAGATCCAACCAATTAACATTGCGACGGGATGTTCCACAAAATTGCGTGGTTACTAGGTTTTAGCATGCACCATGCACAAACTAGGTTAGCTGACCTAGCAATAATATCCAGAGGCATTAGCCATTTCCTTCACCCAGGAATGCTCAGTTATACGTTGCGCATACCACTACAGTGCCGAAGTAAGCAGGGTTGTATGACATCTGTCTTATCTCTCTCGTCCAGGTCGCAGTTTGTGCTGAAGCTGGTCGTCGTCGTCGAGAGCGTCAGCGAGCTGTCGACGGCAAAGCCGCTGTCAGCGTGCGACACGCTCACGCAGCATCTCCAGCGTGTCGGCATCGACAGTAAACACGGCGACCGTCTCGCGTCTTGGCTTCAGGTAGCCCCCAGCATCACGCCCGAGGAGTGAGGCACACAGCCGGCGGAGGAGTGAGGCTCACCGCTGCCAGGTACACTGCGCAGCACGATGGAGGAGAATCTGGTCTGAGAGCGAAATAGCAAGAGGGTGGCTACTGGCATACTGCGCGTAAACGGACAACGGTCTTTCGAACGAGGCGTGCGGATACGTCGCGTTTAGGTTGGCTAACAATTCTGCAGTGGAACTCTATAGAGCTATGGTTGCTGTGGTGCTGTCGTTTGTGAGAGACAAGGTGGCTGTTTTTTCTCCAGTGGCGGAGAGAAGGAGTATGTAGGAAAGTAGTTAGGTGATGAGATTTTTGTGAATTATTTTTAATTATTTCTTTACGCGCACACAGCACAAGCATTCGCACATGCTGCCGGTATTTTTCTGCTATGAACAGGCACTTCAAAATCATGATGAAAGCAACTTCACGATTTTTTCTGGTCGGATTCGGTCCCGTTGTCGTATTTATTAGTTCAGTGTAAGATTGCTATTAAGAAAATTGCTGTTGGTTTTGTAAACTTGTTTTCTTTACTGTAATTTACAAATGCAACTAATATTATAATGAAACCAGAGCCACTGCTGTATATCATATAATAACTTTTACATTTACATTGACCCCCCCCCCCCCCAAACCCCAATTGTCAATAATCTCTGCTTGTATAAAGTTTTGCTTAATGGTTTTTGGAAATTTTCTAATACCGAGCATTGATCTTTTCAACTCCATTCAGAACGGAATGCATAAATATGTCTTCTGCTGTCGAAGTTTCATTAGCCATTTTACAGACGTGCATAGTAACAGTTGGCATTACTAACGTAACAGCAATAGTCTAACAAAAATTGACTACGGTGCATGTACAAGTGCAGGTGTACCGATTCCAGATTGATTGGTACACTTGTGTAAAACCTGTGTATAATGGTGTATAGATATTATTTGTATTTTGACGAAAAACACAAGACGTGTCTAGCGACAGCTATTTTTTGTAGGGATGAGGATCAGTTTGTCTTATTTATGGTTTGCCGGTGTCTCTGTACTAGGCAAGTCTGTGGGGTGGTATCTGTTGTGCCCAGGCTTTATTCATTTGATGCCTTAAAACACAGACCAAGCCAACTGGAGTAGGTTTTGATCATGTATTACATACCTTTTCTAACCACAGTGAGAATATAAGTTTGTATATGTTGTGATACAATCGAATCATTAGTAGAAGTTGATTGCAGAAGTGGCATTATATCAGAGCGAGTGACAGTAATTCAAGTAACAAGGTTTTCAGTAATTCACGGGTTTTTGATTTTGGTCTGTTTTGTTGGCTGTAGACTGGCCTCGTTTAACCCATGCTAGCAATTGAAGTGCTGCCACCTGGTGAGACTAGGGCTCACTCGATTTGCTAAAGGATTGCTTTCATGAATTGTTTACCCTGGTTTCACTGTTTAGTTGTCTGTGACAGGTTCCATTTAAAAAAGTTGATACTCATTTCCTCTCGTCTTTATTGACAATTTTTCTTTACTGACCCAGCATTAAAAAGGGGTAACAAAATAAATAGGTGCTGACATGTCACAACATAACTTCTTTTTGTTGTTTTTAATTTGAAAATGTTGCAACTGCATTTTTTCAAAGTATTAAGAGAGAGCAATAGGAACCTAACTAAAGAAAACCTTCAATGAAGTCAAGGACAATTTTCGGGAATGGTTTTTTAAAATCACTTGATAAAACAATATAGCGTGATTTATAACACCAATATTTATTAGATTAGTTATTTACATTAATCCTATCTCTCGCGTCAGCTGATCTAACATTAAGTAAATGCAATTATTGTTACAGAGCTCAAGAAAATAACAATAACACAGTAAATACCCAGATCGATACCATTGAAACTTAACTATCAGAAAAAGGAAATAGCTCAACGAATTGTGAAACTAGCAAACACAGTCTCTGCAGTTGTGTTTACAGTAAAGATCATGAGGAAAAACTCTAGATCACACTTACAGAACTACTACCGAGCAGACGTGTTCTGCATGTAAACCTCCAGATAAATTAATGGTAAATGAAATAGGGAAACATCTGAATTCTTCAACTACTTTGTTTAGTAAGGTTCACTCGACACCTACACTGTCTCTATAGTTTACTATGTGTTTATGCATTAACTACTCGCATGCAATCAAAAATGCATATTAAATCTTAACTAGCAATTTTACTGTGAGGGCATAATCAATGCATCCTCATGCAAGTCCCTGTTTCCAGGGACATACTGTGTAATGGAGGTTGTGTGCCTTCTATAGGCACACACTCCAAGCTCACAGATTTAGTTGTACTTCCACTGATGTTCCAGAGGCGGCGGAGGAGGCAGGGGTGTCGGCGTAACAAGTAATGAATCCGTGGCTACCTTGGATCCTATAGGCTCCTCGACTGCCATTATAACCGGTGGTGTGTAGTAACGAAAAAGCATGCTTGAGCCTCTCTTTAACGCATTCTGGAGCGAGAAGGATTTCAGTTGTTCGCATTGCTGCATTTGGCATTATCTACATTTACCTACTCAATTTATCATAAATCACAAACAAGACCTCGATTACATGTGATGGATCAGTGAATTCAAAAGGTTACCTCTCTGCTTAGATGTCTCCAGCAGTGAATCCAGTTTCTAAAGTGCAACATGTTGGGTGGACTTCCCGCCGCTAGACTGCATAGTGAATAAATTGTATTTTTAGACGCTGTAAAGAGACCTGGCTTTCAGAGAATTCTGCTTCATATAGCTGATAACTCGGTGCAACCTAAAGGTTCAATATTTTGCAACGACATGTTTTCACAGTAAGGATGTCCACATTCTATGTTGTTCGAGTTTTCGGATCATACAACACATACACAATAAAGTAATGAAATCAGAATTGAAATCGGGAAGCTGTGGTTACCACATTTTGTGATTTCTTTCACGTTTCTTACAACTAGAATACCTATAGCTTGAAGAATAAGTTTACTATTGGTTCATACCCAGAGTGAGTGACAACCATTACTGCCGACACGACAGAGAATGGGTAGGTCAGTGTCCCTGCCAACAGCTGTAAAACAGAAAGAATGCAACCATTTTTTCATATACATCATAGCATTTTTAATAAAATTTGCAAAGTATGTGAGTTAGTCAAATAAGATAATAATAAACATAATAATAACAATAATAATAATAATGTGGGCTTGTCAAGTATGTGAGTTAGTTAAATAAGATAATAATAAACAATCATAATAATAATAATAGTAGCAGTAATATTACTAATATTAATAATAATGTGGGCTGTAGCAAGAGGTGCAAGCGTACATTCACTACTGCTCCAGTGTACTGTTTTGCTTCGACGTCCTCTATAATGAAGTTGTTGAGAATGTGAGTGATGGTGTTGGCAATCCACAGTGTCAGAAGCTCCCCGATCAACCGCGGTGCCAAACCCCTGCACATTAAAAAGGTGTGTATAGCCGAGTATTGTAGGAGAGCTAAACAGATCGAGAGTGGCTCACTAAGAGAAGCCATAATTCACATTACTCCTATCATTAAATATACGTACTGTATTTACTTGTGTATAACTCTCGCTTTTTTGTACACAACTTCAATAAAAAAATCAGGGGTGCGACTTATACACGACGCTAAGAAATCTTGTTAATGTACCAATGTTTGTACCAACTTCTCAAGTCAAAATATGGGGTGCGATTTATATACACGAGTAAATACGGTATTCAAATTCTAATATATATTCATTCTTGTACAATGTACGAAGTAAAAATTTCTTGATACAAAACATAGGTGTATTAACAGTATATTACATTGCCATCAGCCATTCATAGGTGTATTGATTGCTGCATCTAGTGTGATTTCTTTTCGTTGTGCAACAAATAATCATGCCAATAGAAGTTGTTCATTATCGGCTATATTCTAAACGTATTAATTTTACTATACACAAAATATCGTATAGTTAGCTAAATTATTAATAATAAAGAAGGAAGGTAAACATACGCAAAAAATCCCAGTATGCCGTCACGGTCAAATATTTCTCCTATAGCTGAAAACCACCCACTGCAATATCAAAAAGGTAAAATAAAAAACACATTTGCAGTTTTTACTTGTGACCTCAACAAGAACCACTTCCAGTTGTCTAATGTGACTTATTTGGCTATCCATTATACAGACATTGATTATCTTATTTTAATTTCTGTCTGAGCACATTCATTACATTTACAGACCTGTATGCATCTTCACAACCAACAAACTGTGCCATGGATCGAATTGCCATCACATGGAATGGATGTGACACTATCACAGCAATTCCCTGCGCTGTCGATTGCATTGCAGTCTACAATCGAATAGGAAACATATATTATATCCTTTCTTAGATTTAGCAAAACAGTTCAGTTAACAAATATTAACGGTCATCCGTTTCTATATGAACAATATTGTTATTCCTGGACACATCTCATTGTTAGAATTACATATAGCTATTTCTAACAGTCCTTACAAATAACATTCAACTTACTTGCAAATGAGAATCAAGTCTTTTGATTTAATGCCCAAGGTTTTCAGTCGGTACAAGGATAAATCTAATGCTGACTTAAGTTTGGCAATAATCAAAAATTTAATTTCCTTTCTCACACTTACTTCTTTAAGAAAATCCTGAAAACTATTGTCCTCGGCATCTTTGTCACCATCCAGCTCACTCCCGAGTTTGTTTCTGCTCCACACACTGGATGCTTTCATTTTCTTTATTTAAATAATAGGAAAATGTTAATGCTCGATTATGTGAAGGTGAATATAAGTTTGTATTATGCATCCATACATTATAATTACTAATTAAGAAATCTGTGAATTTTAGAATTCTTAAGACGTTTACATTAAACACGTGGGTCAAACAAGTTATCATGCAGACAATGACAATTACGTATACCTGCATAACATGGTTCACAGCCACGTTGCCAACAAAATTGGAGGCGATTTTATAGGTGATCCCACGATATAAACCAAAGTATCCATCAACCCGCCTGATGTGTCCAACTGAAACATTTATTATCTGTCAATTACAATTACCATCACATAAAAGTGTCAGATTTGTGTAGATATTGTTGGGGAATGGGTACACATCCACACAAACATGCCAGGCTAGGCATCCACCATATGAATTTATAATATATAATAAATTATGAATATACAATCCTTGTTACCATATTTGAAGACATTAGGAAGTGCCAGACCATCTCGTCCAAAAATGGTCCTTGTACGATGCGGAGCAATAGGCTCATGTCCAATCTAAAAATAACATTGTGGATTGATACACCGATCTGATATCGAAAGTTATTTGATTTTTAATGCCAAAAATGCCAATGGCATGGCATGCATTACACAAAAAGCTAAAAGGCTAACTACCTGGCTGTACCCAAGCTAGGTCACACCCCATGGCTAGCTATAGCTATAGCTGGACGTTTATTCCTTACAGTTACGGACTGTCCAGTAGTAGAAGTAGAAGTATAACTTAGAAGTACACTGCCTCAGCGCTCACGGCTCAGCCTTAGGCTCTATTCTGTGTTTTATTATTGCTTTACCTGAACTAGAACTTTAGCATATGTAAGTGGGTATGTTGCAGCTGTCACTCCCACACTATACAACGCTTGGATGTATACGGACTTCTCCTCATCGACATTAACGTCTGTGTCACTTTCACCTGTACTTGTCATGGGCGCAGCCATGTTTATCCTCAGTGAAATCTCGCGAGACGCAAGAATTATTTTTGAACAGTAACTCCAAACCCAAACTGCATGCAGCGCCACCTTCGCACAACGTTCTCCGGATAGTATTGAGCCAGAGCGAGAGCGCCACCTGTCGTGGAGTTTGCTCCAAACCTCCAAACTTTGCGACAGATGGCGCTCTCGCTCATGGGCTCAATCTAGAATCTATCTCAATCATCTCAATCTATGATATCCTGAGTGGGCGAAGAGGCACTGCATGCAGTTTGCAGTAACTCACGAGTCATCAGAATATAATAAAGACAGATTTGTCTTCAGGGGCGTGTACAGGGGTTCAGGGGGTCCGGACCCCCCCCCTGCTCGCGCAGAAAACGCATCTAAATAAGGGGGTCTAATTTCAAACATTTTCTGGGGGGGGACGGGCCCCCCAAACCCCCCTTC
>NW_014577859.1:132267-146340 GCF_000485595.1 Priapulus caudatus
ACACCTACCATACAATATATATGGAGTGCCCCTCCCGGGGAGGGCGGTGAAAATATCCGTGCGTAGACCCACACGCGCGTGCTAGCCTAGTTGCTATCTAATCTTCATGCAACATCAAACGAACATAATGACGTGCTTAAAATACGTTAAGCTGCTGCGGGTAATACTGTTATGCAATATACTTGTGCGTATAATAATGTTCCCCGCATTGCTTGAAACAAAATCGCAAGGCAGCCTACTCTCAATCTCTCCTACACTTATCTCCCCTTTCCGCCTCCTCTTCTCTTAATGTTTTTCCCTCTCTCTTTCTCTGTATCTTTTTCGATCACTCTCGATTGTCCCTCGCTCTTGTTCTTCTCGACCTCTCTCTCTCTCTTTCTCTCTTTCTCTCTCACCCCTTTTCTCTTTATATAAAGAGGAAATATGACTAAATACGAATATATGATGACGAAACATATTATGGTAGGCCATAATTATATAAAAACGACAATTGTGCTGGTGCTATAAACACTGCGCCTGTCTGAGCTGTTTAACTCTAGTCGTCATCCTACTTTCTACGTCTCTTGTAAAACCAGCAGCAGAACCTAGAAGTATGGCTTCCACTGGAGAACAAGGGCCGAGTGAAAGTGTTGGTCACACGAAACCTCGTATCTCCATGACTGGTGGCCACCACACATTTTCGCATAGTGCCAAGCAAATGACCTTAGATCATCTTGCGGATGTGCGAGGCAGTAACCGCACACCCCCGCCATCCCCCACAGTACCTTTGAGGATTGATGATTGGAATAGGTGAGGTTTGCTAGAGCCAGGGTCCCTGTATAGAATCCTTGTCTATAGAGGGACCCTAGCTAGAGCCAATCACATAGAACTTGAACTTGGCAAAATTTCATGACTCAACTGTGTAATGATGAGCGACGGGCGCAGCTCTTGATCGACGTCCATAGTGTGGTAGGGGTGGGTCTGAGACAAGGCTTCCACGGATAAGTGCCAAAAAAAATCACGTTAGGGTTATTTACGATCATTAGTTAAGCTTATTTTTTAATTTTGCTCCAAAATCTATAGGGGGACAGCTGCCCCCCTTGCCCCTCCTCCTACAGACTACGGCCCTGCATGTCAGTAATACGGGTTTCCTAAATACGCTGCAAATCTATAGCGTCTTTCGTCATATTTACCTGATTACCATATACATTATGTACTAAAAACTTTGCTTTCTATTGGTCCTATAAACTGATTAAACACTTACTACTTTTTGTTATACTATATATTCCCTTATGGCGTGCAAATGATTGTGGAGCAATCGTGCAAATTTTTGTTATGCTATCTTTGTGCTATACCAATATAAGTATTAACACAGCTGAACTTAAAGATTATTGCATTTATCTTCTGTTGATTATTGCTTGATGAGACGTGTACTCCAATGACACTATAAAAGATTACTTTGCGCACTCCGCATGTCTTTCAGTGTGCAGCACGCTGTTGTTGGAATGTTTCAAGCTAAGAAGCTCACATGCGAGGAGATGACCATGCTCTGTGCAAGTATTAGGTAAATAAAGATCGATTAACAAATTCACCTAAAATATATACTATTAATATATATATATATACTCATATTATATATATTTATACTACGTGGAGATTGTATGACGTGCATTTAAGTTGGCAAATCCATGTTATTGTCATCAAGTTATGAAGGATAAAATTTATACCTTTGAATAATTGTGAAGCTCGTGGTCTTATTTAATCTACCAGCTAACCAATTGGAATCACCATGCTACCGACGAGCGGTTATTGATCTAAGATTTATTAGATAATTTTATAATTTCAGGAATATGTCAAATTCTGAAGTTGGTCCACTCCTGTTTGAATATTATCAGGTACCCAATCAATGATTAGCAATTACTCAAACTTCTTCTTCATAATAATAATAATAATCATCATCATCATCATCATCATCTTAATAATAATCATAATAATCATAATAATAGTGTATATATCTATATTAAACACTCCTGTTATTATTATGTGCCAACGTCTTTAATGCATATAATTTAGCATTATATAGTTATTCTTAGAGTTTATAAAAAATGCTGAACAAATATAAAGAGTTTACTTTTACATATCTCACCGGCAGCTTCTTGTGAACTTTTTCAGAATAAGCTTTTAATGAAGGGAATGGTTATACTACGGGAAAAGATTAGAAAGAATGAAGGTATACACGAGACCAGCTATATAGGCTAATGATGCCGGCAACTATTGCACACGCGCTACACTTTATCTCCTGGTCAATTAAACTAACTATCCGCAAACAATTCTATATTATATATTCATATTTAGTTATATGTTGTTGTTGTTGTTGTTGTTGTTGTTGTTATTGTTGTTGTAACGTTGTTGTTGTTGTTGGCGGTGGCGGCTGCTGCTGCTGGAGGTGGTGGTGCTGCTGGAGGTGCATGGTGGTGGTGGTGCTGGTGGTGGCGATGGCGGTGGCGGTGACGGTGGCGGTGGCGGCGTTGTTAGTGGTGTTGGTGGTGGTGTTTGTTGTTGTTGTCGTCGTCGTCGTTGTTGTTGTTGTTGTTGTTGTTGTTGTTGCTGCTGCTAGTGCTGTTATCGTCGTCGTCGTCGCCATCGTCAATGGTGGCCTCATCGTTTTAAACAAAGTGCTTTCTAACTAGTAAATTATAAAATGCCCTTTTCAGGTATGGCGCTGATATACAGTATTGGACACGTTTGGAATAGTTTCTACAAAGATATTCTGTGTAATCTTCAGCTGTTGTTTTACCCAATTCCTGTAAGTGTAAGGATTACATCAGGAGTGAATAATAATATACATATATAATTATTCAATCCTGATTAATGGTGTGAACTCCTGTTTGAAGCGTGTACATGCGCAGCGTCTTGCAGTTGCGTACTTCCCTGCTAAACATCTAGATAGGAAACGAACCGCAATGGAACCGCGGTTGAACTGGCGGAAAAAATTAAAAGTGCTTGTTAAAAATCCGTTAAAAAATCTGGCTGAGATTCGAAGCGAAATAAGTGATGAGCGTTCGCACCACGGTCACTCGTGGTCAAGGATCCCCGTGGTTAAGAAAGTCAGTTTGAATAGTAATAAGTTGCTATTCCTATAGGTCGAGTCCGTACACTCTGCGCTTAGGTAGAGAACGCGATAGCGTGTAGAAGTGGGAGAGCAGATCTATATATGGCATCCGCAATTATGTAAAATTAGAGAAATATTCTCGTTATTTACGCGAATATCGCGTAAAATCGTGCGATTCGCGGTTTGTATTCGACGTCATACAAATACTTCTAGTCCAATACATCCAAAAGTCTCATATGATGACCCAAATATTGTAACGATTATTTTGTGTATTTTATCTAAAGGTGAAAGGATTAACCATTAGACAAACGACACTGATAAGCTTCAGGGATGTTGTTGTGCTTAAAGTAAAACTATTTGGTAAGTTTCCCGCGTAAAATAGTCGTGGTTCTTTGAGCCTTGTAGTTCTGTTATTTTGTTATATGTTGTATGTTGGTTATAGTATTTCCAGAGTTCCTCTTGCCTTCCTCGAAATTCAACTGATTAGATGCAAAGTGAAAAAAAATTGTGTTGATAGTATGTGTTTCTATTATACGTTTTATATCAAAGGCCCCCAGCAAAATCATGCAATTTATCAATATATATGCAATCGGGATTATTTGCAGGCAATTTGACTTTATATAGTGAATCAGTGATTTAAAGGAGGCCAGTCCTGGATCACACTACGTACCCCCTAAAAACACCCGTGATAATTAATCTTGAGTTTAATTCGTTCTGATTTCCACTAATCATTGCGTATCTTTATATATGGCAATCACTGCGGCTAAATTCGTTTCTCGTATTTTCCTGCATAAAACCTACCATGAAGCTGGTTTACACTGCCGACATTATGTTGTCAAATTGGCGAGTTGGACCAATTTCGCAATTCGGCAACACCGAGTTGGCGAAAATGGAACATATATGTTCTAATCTCCCAACTAGTTGCTATCGACCAGTTGCTGGCGCGACTTTCGCGTTTACACTGCCGATTGTCGTTTGTATGGTTGGGAAGTTGGGGGGGGGGGGTTAATTGTGTTAGTGTAAACCCAGCTTTACACGTCTAACCAATACGTGGCGCTGTATTTGTAAATGCGAGCGATGGGACGATGTCAACACAACCTGTAATCCATGTTGCAGACGCTTTATTAGAAGCACGGCAAGAGGTTCCTGCAGCTGTAAAGCAAATGCTACTAGTCCTACAGAGCGTCCATGACTTTGACACAGTTCCACACGAGAACTACCTTAAACTTGAATCGCTTGTCGGGATGACGGTGAAACCTCATCTTGGATACATGGGCCTGTACGTAGGACAATCAGATCCACTGATACCCGTGGGTGAACTAGTCACATTGCGTCCGGACAAGAATGCTAGTAAGAATATTATTATATATAAATGTTTTTTTTGTTTGTTTGGAGCACTTGGAGTGATTATTTTTTTCTATTTTTTCAAGAAAAAAAAAATCTGAGCGAACACGTTAGTTTTCACTGAAATATGAGCATCGTACCTCATTCCAAAACGATAAACATGATCATTTTAACTGCACCTAAGAAGTACGTATATAATCGTCTAATTATGATGTGAGCCATATAGGCCTATGTGAATCGTTGGATATTTGCCCCACACATAACATCGGTTGCGAATGGGAGAGGGTAAATTACGTTACAACAATAGACATAATAACAATAACAATAATGAACAATAAAACAACAACAACAATGCTATTCTCATTCGCAACAATATTGCAGATGGAGCACCTATTATATCAGGGGCGGGAAGCCAACAACTGAGGCCGACCAGTCTACCACCGATGTCACTGAGTCAAAAGTCTGACAAATCGAAAATCGCATTTCGTCGAATGCCAAGTCAGCATGTTCTTAAACTAGAGACGTTAGTCGAAAATGACGACACGAAGGTGCGACGCCACAGTTTCTCTGAGCAGAGCAAGACCCACTTCAACTTTGATACTACCAGCGAATTTTAGCAAATCTGTGTAAATATGTTATTATTTTAGATGCAAATATAAATAAACTTGCCAACAATAATTTTTACGTGACTCCTGACACGTGGAATTTACGGATCACGTTAAAACTCACTTCGATTTGACACACTTCTGTTAAACCTTGGAATGATTACTCCAAGGTAAAACTATCTGCGACTTTTCTTGCGGATATGTGCAGTGCCGTACATTTATACACAGTGTGCGCCCGTCTTCTGCGAGTCTATATCTATGTAGGATACCGTGTAGCTGCCGTAGCTAGCTGTTTGCTTACTGTATGTCGTAGTATGACGCGTTTAGACCTCAGAATTTTGCGACCGATAATTTTTTTAACGTGAGCAAATACTTATTAACACGCTACGACGCTTTACATCGGACCGAGCCGGCCCATATGTACCTACGAATACCGAATTTTGGTCTATCTAAAGCCGGATAAGCGCAAAACCGGCTCGGGCAGTCGCACGAGAAGTTTCTAATAACATTTGAACGTGTTTGGCAAGTCAGTTCGATCCTGTATCAACTCCGCATGTAAAAATTCACATCAATTTGGCACTGAAGAAAATAGGACAGCTATAGCACGTTGCGGTGACATACCGATACCATATAATGAATCACATTATATATAATCAAATGAATGATATATATAGTGCCAAAGATTAATACATTATTATTGATTGAATTTAGTAGTACATATAGTTCAGGTGCAGTATATAATTACCTGTAGAGTGCGCATGTATAGTGTATATATACGTAAAACAATTTCATACAACGCTGTTGAACTTCATGTGTATGATGTGGCAGTGTCATGGCATGAGTATGTATGATGGCATGAGTTTCTATATAGTTTTCTATATGCCTTTAAAATGTAATTTTAAATGCGGCGAGTCTTAAATATTTTTAAACTCGCACTGTGAAATTTCTAGTATTGCCTGTGTGTACACTTTACTCTCGATTTAACAGAAATGAGAATGATGTACGTGTTAGTATTTGTTGACATGAGGAATTTTTTTTATGTTGTCCATGTCTAAGAATTTTGATTTTAATATGTTAATTGGCTATATGTCTTTTATGTTCGTGGTTATATAAGGCGCCGAACTTCCTGGACAATATATAAACATACATACACACACACACACACACGCACGCACGCACGCACGCACGTGTATATATATATATATATATATATATATATATATATACAATTTAATACTGGGCTTAAATATGAACATATAGATCCCTGAAAAACCTATAACATGTAGTATTTCAACAATATTTGCACATAACATGTATATACATATGATATTATTGCAATACAACGGTTTTCGCGCATACAATAGCATGCGATGATGCGAGGGGTGTCGAATGACGTCACGCAGCAGTGCGAAGCGACGGTCCCAGCCTGGGACAGTCTATGCGGCCATTGTTGGACTTGCTGAGTAAATGAAGGTTTACATATATACGTTGGTTATTTTAGTCTGAGTACACGACTTGTCGATTTGGGGCAATAGGACGTAATATTATCCTTCGACCGAATGGTTCTAACTAGGTCACAAAACGACAAACTGACTCACTGATTGAAGGCGGGATTGTTATCGACTCTGAGAGGTGACGTCATCAAGTCAACGAACATGACGAACGATCAGCCATGTTTTTGAGGTGGGAACTAGGGAAGGAAGAACAGAACTAATATTGAAGTAATGGATTTAAACTGCACCGCCAGAGTAGTCCAAATCGCGGAAGGTCAGTGCTACTTTATTGTTTAGTCTTATATAAATCCGCAACTTAGACAAGATAAATGACTCAAATAGAACGCCACATTGCGTACGTATGTTCATAATAAATTAATGTTGGTACAGTAAGCGTAGTACTACTAGTAGTAGTACTACTACACTAGTAGTAGTGCTCATAGGGTCTATGTCCCCCAGGGTACTGCCGGAACGTACCCTGGGTACGGTCCGGTATACCGGAAGGTTACCCTGCGGTTACATTTGATTGGTTAGGGTTATGGATTAGGTTAAGGGTTCGGGTTAGGGAGGAGGCGATAGGCGACTCCCTAGACTCTAGTTAGTGGAGGTAGCGTCAGGTACGCTCCGGCATAATTAGATGTAACAGGTGTACGTTCCCGGCAGTACCCGGGGACATAGACCCCTCTCAGCAGAGTAGTAGTAGCACTGCCAGCAAGAACCAGTCCGCTGCAGCTACAGCACACACACGGTCAATGCTGTCATATATACATCTAAGGACTGGTTCTTGGCTGCCAGTGCTATCTACTACTGCTGAGAGGTCTATGTCCCCCAGGTTACTGCCGGAACGTACCCTGGTACTATCTAATATGCCGGACCGTACCTCGCCTACTCCACTAACAAGTCTAGGGAGTTGCCTACGCCTAGCAATAGCATGGTTAAATAAAGTGTTATTTCAGACATTACTATCATGGCCTAACTTGTGTCACAATCTCATATACAGGAGTTAGCATAAGGCTACTATTACAGCTGCATTTTGTTTATTTATGCTGTTATCGATGTAATGTATGCTTTGTTAATTATCGAAATAAATAAATCAAAAAATATCAAAAAATATAAATAATAAAATATGGTTTTGATTTGCAATTTGGCATACATAGTCATAGACTACAGGAACCAGAAGAAAACATAGGTACAAATAATGGGAACACAACTTGACAAAAAATGGAGATACAAAATTGGAACATACAAATACAATGTAACATATAATGGTAGTACAATGAGACATAGTACAATGGGAGTACTACATCTAAGATGTTATATATAGACAATGGCCGTGTGTGTGCTGTAGCTGCAGCGGACTGGTTCTTGCTGCCAGTGGTAGTAGTAGTAGTAGTAGTAGTAGTAGTACTAGTACCGTACAGTATGTTACGTAGTCAGCGCGCCAACACGACAACACGCAGCACATCGAATAACTAATATAGTTTACTTTGTGTTACAGTCACTGGCAGCAAGAACAAGTCCGCACCAGCTACAGCACACACGCCACCATTGTCTATAATAACAACGTTTGCAACGTTTTGGGTTCAAGGATAGAGAACATGGATCCCAATAAAACCAATGTCATTTACATCAATATAAATATAATATTATATCAATATAATAGGCTAAGGTTATGGTTAGGGTTAGGGTTAGGGTTAGGCACATTGGTTTTATTGGGACCCATGTTCTCTATCCTTGGGCCACGTTTTGCAAACGTTAACAAAAGTCGTGGCGTCAATGGCGGCGTGTGTGCTGTAGCTGGTGCGGACTTGTTCTTGCTGCCAGTGGTTACAGTATGGTCATTTAAAACGTGCTGATGCATGTTATGTCGAAACGGGCATACTGCGGTAACATGCCAGTTGGCCTACTCCGATTTCGCCTACTCCATTTTGTCTACTCTTAGTCTTAGTCTTAGAATCGGCAATATTCCCATTTCGCCTACTCCCATTGTACTATGTCTCATTGTACTCCCATTATATGTTACATTGTATTTGTATGTTCCAATTTTTTATCTCCATTTTTTGTCAAGTTGTGTTCTCATTATTTGTACCTATGTTTTCTTCTTGTTCCTGTAGTCTATGACTATGTATGCCAAATTGCAAATCAAAACCATATTTTATTATTTATATTTTTTGATATTTTTTGATTTATTTATTTCGATAATTAACAAAGCATACATTACATCGATAACAGCATAAATAAACAAAATACAGCTGTAATAGACTAATAGTAGCCTTATGCTAACTCCTGTATATGAGATTGTGACACAAGTTAGGCCATGATAGTAATGTCTGAAATAACACTTTATTTAACCATGCTATTGCTAACTGACAGGTCCATCATGTCCGCCATCTTCACCACCAGTTCCCATCACTTATAGTGTACTTGCGCTGGACGCAAAGTAGTACCATATGTAACATCCCCCTTCCCCACAATGAAAAGTTGAGCATGATGAAAACAGTATGATAAACGTTTTAAAGCATATGACAATTGTACCTAAATAATAAATCCTCTTATAAAACACATCTCAGAACCAACAACTTTTTTGTGTGACTTCAACAAACATCAATCAAACAAACACGACTCAAACTTTTGAATGGCTTCATTCCTTGCGTTGCTGTGTGAGCCGCAAGCTCTGTGAATGCTTACTTTTAACTTTTGCTTTACGAATTCGTAACACAATGCAAAACCTCATATATAACAATTGTTTACACTTGCATGAATTATGATAAAGATGTACCTAACTTCAATTCCTGTGTTTCACATATATACAAGCTTTCTCACTTGGGTTGGTGGAGTTTTTGTCTTGTGACAATGTCTCCCATCTATTCTCTTCAATGTATTACAAATTTCAAGCAATCTGTATCACTTTTAACACTTGCCAATTTGACATTATACCTGACAGTGTCCTATTCACATTATACAACATTCCACTCCTAAAAGTCTAGTATGCTATTACATGTGTGTTATTATTTTCTATAACAAAACCTAACCATATCTCAATCTTTCCAATGTCCTCTTTAACAATCCTTCTATTTTCTTTTAATAACTGTAATATATTGTGCAGTAACTCCAAAGCAATGTACAAAAATGAGTCATGTGTATGACACACACTAGCGGATTAAGGGCGGGGCAACAGGGGCACGTGCCCCGGGCCCCCCACATTTGGGGCCCCCCACATTTAGAGTATCCTAAAATTTACAAAACTCGTAATTGTGATCCACAAAATTCTTAGCATGTAACGTTGAAGTGATGCGTTTCCCATGCTGTTTCTCTGACTGAATTTTGCTGTTCAGCTGAAGGACACTTTCCCTAATACCGAAATTACTCTGAGAATCTATCTTTCATTGATGGTCTCGAATTGTAGCGGTGAAAGGTCATTTTCAAAACTCAAGTTGATTAAAAATCACATGAGAACCACGATGAGCCAACAGAGACTGGTAAACCTCAGTATTCTCGCTATCGAAAGTAACATTTTAAATTCGTTGAAACACGATGAAATACTCTCTGAATTTGCAAGCATGAAAGTGCAGAAAAAATACAGACTATAGGGCCCCCACACAATTGCGTGCCCTGGGCCCCCCACACGCTTAGTCCGGCCCTGATGACACAGATGCCTAAATTGCTCAATAAGGTGATTGGGCTTTACAATTCTGCGCCCTGATCTTGTGTAGTATGCATCACCACGTGTTTCCTGCCGATCTTGTGCCCGATCTGGAGGGAGTGGTGGCGCCTTGGGTGGTCTGTGGTCACCCTCAGAGTTCACCTGCTGAGGTGGACAACCCAAAGTTTTTACGTCTCTGCGGTTGTGCCTTCTTAAGCCCCCATAAGGAGTCTGAATGAGGTAGGATCTTTGTTCTCTGCATGCTTCCACGACTGTTGCTGGGCTCCACAATCCTGTATTGTGTTCATATGTGAGCACCTTCTCTCCTGTTCGCAGTGGAGGAAGTTCCCTCACACCTCTGCACTGCAGTCATAGTTTTCTTTCTGTTTGTTCTGCCTTGCAATCAGCTTCTCGTACGTGTCTGTCTGGGCAGCCGACAAACTGCTCAACTTGTCTGACAGGGTGTTTCTCATCTTTCTGCCTTGTAGAAGCTCAGCTGGCGATGGCAGGTCTGTGTTCACAGGGGTGGTTTCGAAGGCTCAGAAATGCGAGGTTTAGGTCGCCGTTGGATTTCTTCATCTTTACCAATGTCCTCTTCACGGTCTGTATGGCACGCTCAGCAAGTCTGTTACTTTGAGGATAGTGAGGACTGGAAGTGACGTGTTGAAATCCTCATTCCTGTGCAAAGGCTTTGTACTCTTGGCTGGCAAACTGGGGTCCATTATCACTGATCACCCTCAGGGGTATCCCTTGCTCACTGAATATGTCTTTGGTGATTTGGACAACTGATCCGCTTGTGCATCTCCCTCTGACTTTCCTGATGAAGGGAAACTTTGAATGGTAGTCTGTAATGATCAAGTATTCATCTCCATACAGATGAAACAGGTCGGTTCCAACTGTTTCCCAGGGCCTCGAGGGAAGGTCATGTTGAAGTAGGGGCTCCCTTTGCTGGGCTCTCTGGTGTTCTCTGCATGATGTGCAGGATCCAACCATGTGCTCGATGTCTTTGCTGAGTCCGTCCCAGTACACACAGGACTTGGCTCGGAGTTGTGTTTTCGTCATGCCCTGGTGACCTTCATGAGGTTTCTTGGACGCAAAGTAGTACCACTTGTAACAGCGGCTAGAAAATTATCGAGGATGAAAACACAAAAAGCATGGCTAACACACATATTTCCATTGTGGTCCAACATAACATTGTACATACTATAAACTATAGCAAATATATCCACGATCCTATAAATGATTATTTAGGGAAAAAACCGATCGTAGATGAAATAGGAATGGGGTAGATTTTGAACGTAGACGAATTGGGAGTAGGCGAAATGGTAGCTCTAGGACTATAGCCCGCTACGCTATACGGTATATGCGGGCTATAGTCCTAGAGCTAGCAAAATGGGTGTAGGTCAACTGGGAATTTTGCTGTATGCGAAATGGGAATTTTGCCTTGGCGAAATGGGAGTAGGCCAACCGGGAATAAACCCATACTGCAAGTGCAAGGCGTAAGTTGGTGTACTGTACTAGCCAGTAGACTGTATTTAGACTTCACGTAACATTCAGGGAAAGACATTTGATACACGTAGTATCACCATGAGATTCTTGGACTAGTAGCAGGGGTGGCACCAGTTATTCCCTGACATAGGCTATAATTTAGCTGCTATTAAAGGTCTCTGACAGAGCATCTAAGATCACTGGCAGTGGGAAAGGGAGTAAGGTCCCAGACGGAAGGGTAGGGAGTGCTAACGTCCCCAATGGAGGAAGGGGCCTGAACATACATTTGTATGAGTAGCGAGTAACATTTGCTCCATACTTCATACTTCGTAAATGGGGGGTAGGCCTGTGAAAATCGACCGGGGTCTTCTTCAGGGTGTTGCCTCATCATTTTTACCAACAAATATGTGCTTTGTTGTCAGAAAGGCGGGCCAAAGCATCCTTTAACCGAGGGTACTCACCTGTTTTTGATTTTCTCATCATTGTAACGCTCGCGTATTTCACGTCATACCACTTATATTAACTCTGCTACGGCCCTATCTGCCCGTGTATTAGACACGCGTCTCACATACGCTTCGGCTGATGCATACAATCTAATACCCCATACAGACTGCAAAATTTGAACCTACATTAAACTGGTGCGGGTTAGACACGCGCCAAATCATAGCGTACAGACTGCAAATTTGATCCTACATTAAATGAGTCATCAGTTCTCAGTTCAGCTTGCAACGTCACCCCGCAGACAGAAATTGTACAATTACGTGACCTAAATAAGGCTATGCGCATGCGTATTGCGATTTAGAACCGGGTCTGCTCCGCGTGTTTCATCCCACATCATATGAGTCACCGGTTGACTGTGCATGCTCAGTTCAGCTCGCTATGTCACCCCGCAGACAGCTACTGTACTTTTACGTGACCTAAATAAGGCTATGCACATGCGCATTGCGAAATTTGGCAGCGCTATGCACCGGATTGTGTACAGACACAGCTTAGAGCGGGCTTGGCCCTTCGTCATTTGCGGGGCCAAATTGGTGCGGGCCAGCGCGTATTTGGATATTGGAGCGGGATAGCGTGTACACACTGCAAAAATTTGTCGCACATGCACCTGGCCCGGACCAGTTTGATGGGGTATCAAATTTGCAGTCTGTACGGGGTATGTGTTGACTATCAAAGCATTGCGGATGAAGAGTGAATGAAAGTTTTTTTCACATATATATAGCCTTTCCTTCCCATTCTGGCACCACTTGATTAGTATTACAAGTACAAATACTATTTGTGAAGAATCACGTCAAAGATGATAGAAATGTCTCGTACACGCGTTTATTTTAGTCGAACACTGCTATGTAGTGTCAACAGCGGTCAACAGCGGTAAACTGAAAGTATACAAAAAAAACCATCTTGAGTAAACTCTAACTCGAGTACGCATAAATACTGAGCTAATACTTAAAATAACATTCAGAAATACTAATGTTCTTCAGCTTAAAACAATATATTACAGTGCCTTTTAGCGTATACTAAACTCCAATGCCGCTGCGCTGCCACCAACGTCGGCAGATCTCGAGAACTACCAGTATGGCACGACAGTCTACATGTAACTTCTCTACTGACAGAACAAATTGGCATGAATGGATTAGCCGTAACCATAGCATACCCACTCAACCGGTGGGGGACCAGAAATTATCCGTTTACACATGTACATAGTGGGATTCTAGCGGAGATCCATGCAGCGAAATTACGGCTCACACTGGCGCGCCAACCTAATTATCTGGGTACCAACTCACTAGGACCAGAAATCCTCGCTAACCTCTCGCGACACTATTCATGGTGGCATACAAAGATAAACCTAGATCGGGCCGTTGCATGCCTCCACCTTCGCAAAGCGCCCTTCTAAACAAAGGAGCGACTACTAACACCAATATAAATATCGCGTGACAAACACTTCACAGCAACATTGTCATCACTCAGTGATATCCACCAGAAGCATACCTCTGGCTCGGACGAATTGAAAACTAACAAAAAATACAACCTTAAATTCCCGTAGTACACGCGGTCCGGACCAAAACGATCGACGCGATATTTTCAACCACCGATCGATCCAAGCTGCGCGAAGCGCGCCGTATCCTCTCCAATTTCACCCACGAGAATGCCAATTGAACATATGACAAACGCAAAATCTCGCATAAGCTGCCGCCAACTCGAATCGCGCAACAACTCCGGCGCAAAGGCTCCAGCGATATAACCCAGCCCACCGCAGACAAAGCGACTGCCTCCGGAAATTAACACCAATCACTTCACGAGACCGATCAGTGCTACATGACCCCAGGGCCACCTGACTGGAGCTCTTTAACACAAACTGTCTTACAACAGTTTACAGACATCGTTTCATTTTGACCAATAAAACATCCCCCC
>NW_014577859.1:146998-147278 GCF_000485595.1 Priapulus caudatus
ACCCACGTCGCCATGGCGACAGCACACGCACGCACTCACTGCTATACATCACCGACTCCCCTCCACCCACGTCGCCACGGCGACAGCGCGCGTGCGCACTCACTGCTATACATCACCGACTCCTCTCCACCCACGTCGCCATGGCGACAGCGCGCGTGCGCACTCACTGCTATACATCACCGACTCCCCTCCACCCGCGTCGCCATGGCGACAGCGCGCGTGCGCAACTCACTGCTATACATCACCGACTCCCCTCCACCCACGTCGCCATAGCGACAGC
>NW_014577860.1:0-13452 GCF_000485595.1 Priapulus caudatus
ACTCGTTGCCTATGATTATTGTAACAAACTGTCGTGTTTTATGGTTTATATGAAATGGAAATAAAATGAAATAAAATGAAATTTTACCGGAGGCATAGCGGACACGAGCGGACAACACACACACACACACACACACACACACACACACACACACACACACACACACACACACACACACACACACACACACACACACACACACACACACACACACACACACACACACACACGCAAACACACGTACGGTTGGTACATCGCGCGAGTTTTGAGTGAGCTTTGAGCGAGTTTTGAGCGAGATTTTTAGGTGGAAATGAATGAAAAACAGAGAACATACACTGCGAGATTGCAACCGGTTAATAGAGATTTCCGGATAACGGATGGCCGGATAAAGGAGGTCGGACTGTATACGGAACCCGCTTAATACGATTATTTTTCTTTGGCCCGTCAGTTTCGTACTAACGGGGTGCGACTGTAGTAATGAATTGTAGTAATTGAATGAGAGTTTGGTTTGCAGTAATTTTATCTATTTGTGAACAATTAAACGCTACTAAAGTTCTTAATTATCCATATAAACCTATATAAAATACCTTGTACACACCTTGTAATCCATAATTTTTTCTTTGTTAATTCGGGGCTAATATATGTTTAAGTGGTTAATACGAAACCCGCTTAATACAATTATTTGTCTTTGGCCGCGTCAGTTTTTCTACTACGGGTTTGATTCTTGGAAAAATGTAGGCAAACGCTTCGCAGTAATGGTTTATATCCTCCTCACGTAGTGTAGCGGAACGTATTGGTTTTGCACTGTGTGTGTGTGTGTGTGTGTGTGTGCGTGTGCGTGTGCGTGTGCGTGTGCGTGTGCGTGTGTATAATGTGTGTGTGCGTGCGCGTGCGCGTGCGCATGCGTGTGTGTCTGTGTCTGCTCGATATTTTTGCCAACCCTTAGAGGTAGAAACTTCAAACTTGGTCGGCAGACGTGGACTTAGAGGCGGTGGAACCCTATTGATTTTGAATGACCTTTCACCCAAGTCATTGGTAGCAGTTCACATTTGATGAATGATAGATCGCGATATATAGATAGATAGATAGATAGAATAGATAGATAGATAGATAGATAGATAGATAGATAGATAGATAGATAGATAGATAAGCAAAATAGATAGATTGATAGATAGATATGCGTTGAGTGCGAGGCGTGCAGGTGGGGGAGGACTTGATTCCACAGCCAGCGCGTGTGCCCCTGGCGAATCACTGCAAGGTTACGCGACAGAATCCCTTAGCCTGTGGTGCGTGTTTTTGTAGTCTACAGCCAGCGCACCTAGCGGAAGTGAAGTTAAATCGTGCATGTTTTCCAGGGAGATTTTCCGCCCGGGCCCCCACTCGCGAGGTCGGAGGACCGCATGCGCGTTCCCAAAATCTCCGGTAAAGGGGTATTTTTCGCGGCGACAAAATTCGGCCCAAGAATTGTAAAAAAGGGGGTGTATTTAACTTTTCACCGACGGAGATTTCTTTAAAAAAGAGGTGTTTTTCCTCTCTCTCTTTCACTGAATATCATAGAAAACTTAATGCAAATCCGCGGGATCAAATTCCTGGAAATTCCTGCTAGTTTTGAAAAACTCATTCAGGATCATTTCGGATTAAGGGGTTTTCAAGGCAGGAAAACCCGCAAAAAGCCTGCGAAAGGGGGTTCAGAAATTTGGCGGTCCTGAGATAAGGGGGTGCTTCAAAGAGAGGGAACGAGCATATGCGTACCCTTAAATAACACTGAATGGGGGCCCGGGGATTTTCCATTATATTTTCTAAATATGTTTTTTTTAAACATAATAACCCAATAAATGACAAAAGCAAAGTGTTAGAATCGAACCTGATGCGTAGGAATGAAGCACGAAAATTTTCAGCCAGATTCCGTGCAGCGCGCCTAGACGTTATGCAGGAATCAAACAGAACGACACTACTCAAATTATTATATAGATTATTATATAGATAGAATCCGGACCAGCTGCCTTATTTAGATACATACTATTATTAATCTGTTGTACTTCCATTGTCAGTATATAACAGGCGATAGAAATATAGATTTATGGTTACAGCTGGTTAAGTAGTTTGAATTTGTCAACCTTGGGAATTTTGGAAGCCATGGATATGGCCATGTATAACTATATATATATTATATATATATATATATATATATATATATATATATATAATTATATATAATATAATATATATAATTTGTCAGTGTGGCGGCAGCGTGCGTTGCGGTGTACATGTGTGCTTGCAGAGGAGCATTTGCACGGCATTTAACAGGAAATTTGTCGGCAATAATAGGCGAAAGAGAGTAGAGAAACATTAAGACTTGGTAGTAAATAGATTTCGTATTTATTTAGCATTATATTTTATTGAAACGCTCCAAGTGCCTGTGACTAAGGAGTTTGGTGAGACAGATGACTTGTTTTTTAGTATCATAATATTATATGGTTTGCCATGCGTTTTCACATTTTCTTATGTAATTTCCAATTAATTCATGTAGTGTTTCTTTTTGGCTATTTCTTCAAATGAGTAAGCTTATTTGTATAGTCTTTATAAGTGATTTTAAGTAGATTGCTTTTAGACTTGGAAGTTGTTTCTTGTACATACGATTTTTATAGTGTAGACTTGAATTAAAACCTTTTGGTAAGCCAAGGAATTGAACCAAATTTACCTTTTCCTTCGTGATAGGGTCTTCATAGGTGCATGATTACTGGTGCCATTATTAAGCACAGTTATAAGTTTTCTCGAGAAATGCGCACTAGGATCTAAAGCATTAAAATATATCCCAGGCAAAGTTAGTTCGTAAGTCATCCACAATGTTAATAATGTGCTATAAATCGAACATAACTCTCCTAATAATTTTGGCAGCATTTCTGTTCTAACATCAGTATTATTTATTAGCAAAAATATAAGTAGGATTATCAGAGGTATCATGTTGTATGATACCCGCAATATATATTATTATATAATATATATATATATACAGAGAGAAAGAGAGAGAGAGAGAGCGAGGGAGAGAGAGCGAGCGAGAGAGAGAGGGAGAGAGAGAGAGAGAGAGAGAGAGAGAGAGAGAGAGAGAGAGAGAGAGAGAGAGACAGACAGACAGAGAAAAGGCATAAAGTTGAAAAAGATGTCACTAATCATGATTAAAGTGCACAACTAAAATCATTGTCAAACGGTGCGCATGCGCGTCTATTAATGCGCCGACGCGGCGACGCTAATCTAATCCGCTAATGGCTATGGCCAGCGCGAGCCGACCCCGGACTAGTCAGCCGACGAGAGCGCGTAAATACATTATCCCATGCATAAACCTACTGAACTGCATAGAAATGCTGTGTTTGAGCATAACTCTCATATCCGGCCAAATCCCATATCCGGATAGGTGCCGGTCCCGACGTGGCCGGATAAAAGAGGTCGGACTGTATTATATTATCCTTAATTTGAAGAGAAAAACAATGGATTAGAAGGTGTGTACAAAGTGTTTTATATAGAAATTAATATACCCGGACAGAAAATGTTATATTAGTAACAGGATCCTTGTATTATTGACTTCGTATCAAGTCAATATTTTACTAAAAGATTACTATGAATCGGGCCGGGATTTAGAGAAATCATCGTAGTCTCATCAGCGTAACAAGCGAATATGGCCGCCGGAGGCGGCCATTTTGCGAGTATATATTAATCCGGTTATCAATTAGATTTTTAAAGTTCGGTACTCCAGCACTCGTACCGGCATTTACCAAAATAGTTAGCAATGTATCCCAAGTTAAGATTTACCGAACTGCCTAAAACAGGCTAAAATTATATCTATTTACAAATCTGACCCAGTTAATATCCCTTCAAATTACAAACCTATTTGTCTTCTCTCTCCATTCTCGAAATTTCTTGAGAAATGTCTCTATAATAAGTTAGATAAGTTCTTAACCAAATGTATTATACTTCCACCAAATCAGTTTGAGTTTAATAGAATTAATCATTCTACAGTCTTGGCAATTTCTGAATTTCACGACACTCTTCTTGAATCTCTAGATGCCGACAAAATTACTTGTGCGATATTTCTTGATCTTTCAAAGGCATTTGATACTGTGCAGCATGCTATACTTTTATATAAACTCGAATACTACGGAGTAAGAGGATCAGCTCTAGAAGTGTTTAAAAGCTTACTAACAGGACCCAATATATACTGCAATCGGGGACATCCGCTCATCAATTCTTATACACGCTATCATGCTTCATACACGCTATCAAATACGCGCTGGTTAGCACCAATTTGGCCCCGCAAATGAATGATGGCCAAGCCCGTGATAACCTGGCCCGGACCAAGTTATCCCGCTCCAAGCTGTGTCTGTACGCAAACCGGGGCATAGCGCGCACCAAATTGCGCAATGCGCATGCGCATAGCCTTATTTATGTCACATAAAAGTATAGTAGCTGTCTGAGGGGTGACGTAGCGAACTGAACTGAGCATTCACAGTCAACCCGTGTGGTATCAAATTTTGTCTCTGTACGCTACGATTGCGTACGTACGTATAGTGACATGCGGTATTCCACATGGATCTACGCTAGGCCCACTTTTGTTTTTTATCTACATAAATGATCGCCCATCTACTTCTAACTTTGTTACACGACTGTTCGCGGACACCACTAATCAATTTATGTGCAGTATTAATCTGGCTGAATTAAATACTGTAGTAAATATTAATCTGAGATTCACAGAAAAATGGATGGCTGCCAACAAAATTATCGATCAATTTTTCCAAAACCAAGTTTATGATCAACTCAAATAAGATTTCAGCATTTCCTCATTTTTATGTCAACTTATATAACAATAATATCGAACGTTATTATTAATTACGCACTATTATTATTAAATTTATCGTGGATCACGTTAAATACCTAGGTAGGACATATTGACAATCAATCTAAATTACAAGCTTTTAGATTAAACATATTACAATTAAATTGTCTAAAACAGCCGGTATAATAGAACTCAGACAATACGTAGATACTAACACTCTTACTTGTGTATATTATGCGCTTGCCTACCCCCTATTTACAATATACGATCTTCACCTAGGGATCAGCTTTTAAATCAGTGTTATACCCCGGTGTTAAATTACAAAACAAAATAGTAAAATGCATCAAGTTTGCTAAGCGTATAGATCATGGCACCCAGTGTATGAAAATCTCAAATTACTGAAAGTTCATGACATCTATAAACATCGAACTGGCAAAATTGATGTACCGTTTCTCAAATAACTTATTGCCTAGTCTTTTTTCCAATTATTTTGAATTGGCCATGAATGTGCATGGTTATATGGCCAGATACTCTGTAAACTCAATGTATTGTCTTCCTAGCTTTGCAATTGCTAACTGTTAAAAATCATTAAAGTATCAATGCGTTAAACTTTCGGTTACTATACCAAATGATGTGAAGACATTCTCCCTTTTTATGTTTGTGAGATTTCTAAAATCAGTTTTTACCTCGTACAATATGTGTGTGTGTGTTAGCGTGTGTACATGAACGCGGGTACGTATCTAAGCGTGCATACATGCGTGTACGTCTGTGTATGTATGTATGTATGTATGTATGTATGTATGTGTGTGTGTGTGTGTGTGTGTGTGTGTGTGTGTGTGTGTGTGTGTGTGTGTGTGTGTGTGTGTGTGTTGTTGAGAGAGATGCCCTTAGTCTTTTTTCCAATTATTTTGAATTGGCCATGAATGTGCATGGTTATATGGCCAGATACTCTGTAAACTCAATGTATTGTCTTCCTAGCTTTGCAATTGCTAACTGTTAAAAATCATTAAAGTATCAATGCGTTAAACTTTCGGTTACTATATCAATGATGTGAAGACATTCTCCCTTTTTATGTTTGTGTGATTTCTAAAATCAGTTTTACCTCGAACAATATGGTGTGTGTGTGTTAGCGTGTGTACATGAACGCGGGTACGTATCTAAGCGTGCATACATGCGTGGTAGTCTGTGTATGTATGTATGTATAGTATGTATGTATGTATGTATGTATGTATGTATGTATGTATGTATGTATGTGTCGTTGTGTGTTGTGTGTGGTGTGTGTGTGTGTGTGTGGTGTGTGTGTGTGTGTGTGTGTTGTGGTGTGTTGTGTATGGTATGTATGTATGTATGTAATGTATGTATGTATGTATGTATGTATGTATGTATGTATGTATGATTGTATGTATGTAGTGTATGTATGTATGTAGTATGTATGTATGTATGTATGTATGTATGATAATGTAGTATGTATGTAATGTATGTATGTATGTATGTATGTATGTATGCTATGTATGTATGCTATGTATGTATGTATGTATGTATGTATGTATGTATGTATGTATGTATGTAGTATGTATGTAATGTATGTATGTATGTATGTATGTATGTATGTATGTATGTATGTATGTATGTATGTATGTATGTATGTATGTATGTATGTATGTATGTATGTATGTATGTATGTATGTATGTATGTATGTATGTATGTATGTATGTATGTATGTAGTATGTATTGTATGTATGTATGTATGTATGTATGTATGTATGTATGTATGTATGTATGTATGTATGTATGTATGTATGTATGTGTATTTGTATGTATGTTGTATGTATGTATGTATGTATGTATGTATGTATGTATGTATGTATGTATGTATGTATGTATGTATGTATGTATGTATGTAGTATGTATGTATGTATGTATGTATGTATGTATGTATGTATGTATGATATGTATGTTGTATGTATGTATTGTATGTATGTATGTTATGTAATTGTATGTATGGTATGTATGTACTGTATGTATGTATGTATGTATGTATGTAGTATGTATGTATGATATGTATGTATGTATGTATGTATGTATGTATGTATGTATGTATGTATTGTATGTATGTATGTATGTATGTATGTATGTATGTATGTATGTATGTATGTATGTATGTATGTATGTATGTATGTATGTATGTATGTATGTATGTATGTATGTATGTATGTATGTATGTATGTATGTATGTATGTATGTATGTATGTATGTATGTATGTATGTTATGTATGTATGTATGTATGTATGTATTGATTGTATGTGATGTATGTAGATATGTATATACGTATGTTCGTATGCTACGTATGTACGTATGTATGTATGTATGTATGTATGTATGTATAGTGATGTATGTATGTATGTATGTATGTATGTATGTATGTATGTATGTATGTATGTGTTGTATGTATGTATGTATGATGTATGTATGGTATGTTTATGTATGTATGTATGTATGTACGTATGTATGTATGTATGTATGTATGTATAGTCAGTTCACTATGTTTTTTCGTTCAGTATTATGGTAGATTAGCAAACCTATACATTTTTGGAGAAGGTCATAGCATGTGGAATCCGGAAAAAAACAATGTTTACATTTGCGGAGATACCGGTATGGCCGCCATTTTGGATTTTTAAAATGGCCGCCAATAAAATACATATTTAGCCGTATTCTGCCTCTAATCACCTAAAAACTTTTTAAAATATGCTAATCCTATGTTTTCAGGACAAGGATCTATTGGTCCCATAACCAGACTTCTAACTGTAACACTTGGTATGTTTTTAGCGGAAATATTGTCATTAAAACAAACAAAAATCCATTAGTATATAGCACATTTAACCCTTTCACTGCGGGTCTCGGCCGGGCCGGGACATCGTGCATGACTTAATATAGCTGCTGCAGAAGTTCCACATGAGTGGCCCTACCATGCTGACTGTTCATTCTGCAAGCATCCGAATTGAAGACGTTTGGTCGTTGGTGAAGAATACCGGACAGTAATTTCCTTCGACATGGCACTGTACGCGAGAAAGTTAGTGCAGTTACTGGATTCCAAGACTTGATCTGAAAGGAGCAGTTGTCCCCAGACTAGGTCAGCCTACATGCTGTGATGGCTGTGCTGAGAGTTTCTGGAAACGTCCATAGAAAACTCATGAATAGATGATGCGTGGATGAGGCTGACGTATACGGCTCTGCCACACCAGACAGATCCTCAAGTGCCACCACTACAAGAGAACTCGTCGTGCACACATCCACACTTATATGCTCTATATGAACTTGTCCTGAACAGTTTCTTCACAGAGAAGCCCAACCTTAAAGCCATTTTGCGTAGAACCAGCAGATAAGGTCCAGGAAGCATGAGCAAAATCAGCAGTTGACAGAAGCTCAAATCCAGAAAGCGTGACAAGGACAATGACGAATTACTACAACCCATTCAACAGCTGAAAATGTGAGAAGCGCAGAAATCCTCAAATGCAATGTTCAACTTTTGATGAACTACATCCACCGGATTGAACCCATCTTGCACTTTGATGAGGCATCCAGGAATTCCGATCTCGTTCTCACCTTCAAGCTGGGGAGGCACTAAGCAAGTTATGTCTTTCGCCATGGATCGAATAAAATACAAGCGCTTCTGGCCACGTTACATCGCAGACAATGCATGAGTGAGCGACAAGCCATCAGAAACCTGGCGGTGACTTCAATATCCGGAAAACTTAGTCTGTGACCCAAGAGTACGATTCCATTGTGGCTCGATTTTTTGATGCAGATCATGCATGTGAACAGCTCACAGGATGATAAAGATACATTCTGGATTAATTGACATTTCCCAATTATGCCAACGCTCGACCAACGGTTTCTTCTTGGCACTCCTGAGATGTCCGTCTGTTCAGCTAATCTTAAATGGCCAATTCAATCTTGCCTGTAGACAAGCCACAAAGCATCATCATGTTCAACAAGTGCTGATGAGCGAAAGCGATGACAACGTTGATTCGCATGAAGGTGCCATACTGATCACGGGCAATCCCTTTGCTGCCTGGAACGGTGCACCAGCTCTATAACTTCATCACACTACATATATTCTCACAACGCAGAGTTGTCTTACAGCATCCTAGAATATCGACGACACTGCCCCGGCAGAACCCGGACGCGCCCGACATTGTATGTGGTTACGTTGAGCAACGCGATGAATGGAGAGTGTCATGCCGGTCTGGGCACAGTCAAAAGCAAAAACAACAGGCTTAATGGCAGGAGAACAAGAAGCAACGGTAAGACGTGACCAGTCGGTAGGATCTGAAAGAAAACAAAGATCTGTACGGTCGTGTGGATGGCACTAGCAGCATCAAGCGTTACAATCGATCAGAAACCTGCGATCTGGACACTACGAGTTCACTTGCTTACGCCCAGAGCACTGTTTGCACTCGACCGGAGTTCGATTCCTACCATGTTTACTGACACAGCTCAAAAGCTTATCATAGCTGACAAACTTTTGTAAACCACAGAAAACTCATGCTGATGCACAGAGCCAGCGAATTCATCAGAACATGGCCTAATGATATTGCTGATACAGGAATGCCATCTTACATACACCATCTACGAAAGTTGTTGTGTGTGGATGGAATGGGTGCCTCCGTCCAGAAGATGGACAATGAAACCAGCGCACAATCACACTAGTCAAGATCTCGGTCAGCATTTTCAACGACCACCTTATGCTACATGAACAGGCAGGATCCGGACGTGATTTCCTTGTGTTGGACAATACAAGGCAGACCATTTTAAGCCAGAAACCAAAGAGAAAACTAACGACAAGGCTAAGGCCCTGTTCGCAATACCAGATGCAGATTGATACAAACCATTCAAACATATAGCAATGGGCACGCTTTCCTATACTCACGAATAGACGAAGCTTGATATAATCATATACTTGCTGACGGGCAACACTTTGGAATATAAGCGCCAACTCTCCTAGTTATCATCACGTCAGGCATCGGGCATACTAGCAGGCAACCAGAGCATGCACCAGTTTATGACCCGAAACAACACCGCATGGAAGCTGACACATTGATGGCCATTGGTATCAGGTATGGTGGCGGTAGGACCATCTGCGATGAGCGCTAAGAAGCAGACAAGACAACAGCGTTACTTGCTATTCCATGCATTCACTGGGCGCAAGACAATTCGGTCGAGGTCTCAGGCAGTAGGTAAAACGAAATGGTTTTCAACACTCATCAAGGCTGTAAAGGACACGTCTCAAAGCCACTAATAAAACTACCAGAGGACGAATGTTTAATGCAGGAGGTGAAAGACATAATTGGCAGCTTTGTATGCTTGAGGCCGTACTGCCAAAAGGTATTCAGATTGCAAGTATCCCTGACCTCATATGGGCATCTGTTTTACAAACATCCGGCAGAAAGTAACAATGTTGCCTCCAAACACTGGTGCCCTTGAGGAGCATATCCGACACTGGCACGCTGTTGCGATAGCAGAGTAGAGTGTGGTGACATGGCCACCGTCATGTCTGCAACAGTCTGTTCGACCCACACAAAACATGGCTACCATCTAGGCGACAAAGGTCACATATACCTATCATCACCAAGTGTCTACCAGCACCACACAGTCATTGTAAAGCTATTGCTCAACTCAGAGGTGCTCAATGACTAGAAGCAAATGACTTAACTTGCACCGACCTTTGCTTGTGATGGAACGGACTGTGAAAACATGGCGGACTTGTATTGTCTGGCTATGACCACAGCAGGGACAGCTGAAGATTGACTCTCAAATGGCAATTCTGTAAACATTGTGTGTATGCTTACATACTGCCAGTGTATGTTGTTTGCTGTCTGGTTACTAGCTATAGAGTTGATGTCCTGTACTAAGATGATATGAATGATTTGACACATACTTGACGTTATTAGACTGCCTGTTAACAACATGTTATTTCATGTATTGCCACTTTCGCGAATTTATAAGACAGATTTGAGTTAAAATCTTTTGATATTTTTGTATTACTGTTCTCCATTAACAACTTTTTCAGATACTTTCATTGGATTTCCTTGTCCCTTGAAAACATACGGAATAACCATATTTTAAAAGTTTTTAAGGGTGAGTTAGACGGCAGAATAATACGGCCAATATGTATTTATGGCGGCCATTTGACAAATCCAAACATTGCGGCGTGCCATACCGGTATCTCTCCGCAAATTGTACATTGTTTTTTCGAACTTGCCTACATGTTTATAACTTTTCCAAAAATGCATAGATTTGTATCATACATTAATCTGCAACGAACTTAATTTATTTGAATAGCTGAACCTGACTATTGTCATGTATGTATGTATGTATGTATGTATGTATGTCTATGTATGTAGTATGTATGATATGTGGCGTGTGCAGTGGTGTGGCATATGTGTTGTCATCATGGCCAGCGCATGTTGCGTTGGTGCGTGCGTGGCCAGTGCTGAGTGTAGTGTGTGTATGTGCGCGTGTGAGGCGTGCGTACGTGTTTTCTATGCGTGATTAGTATGAGCGTGTGTGAGCGTGTGTACGTGTGTGCACGCGTTCACGCGTGTACATGCATGTAAGTGTGTGTGGTGTGCTGTGTGGTGATGTGTGTGTGCTGTGGCGCTGTGCTGTGTGATGTGTGTGTGTGTGCAGCGCGCGCTCGTTGTGTTGCTGTGTGTGTGAGTGTGAGCGTCTTTTGTGAATGTGTGTGGCCCGTAAGTGTCGTGTGTGTCGCGTGTATGTGCGTGCGTGAGCGTGTATGCCACCGTTCTCGCTCACTTCAAATTCGTATCCCGTAGCAGGAAACACGCACACACACACACACACACACACACACACACACACACACGGCGCCAGCCTGGCGCGCGCTGCGCGTACGTCTTGCGCTTACATACGCTTACACGTCAGGCTCCCGCGGCCGCAGAGAACAATCTCCCCGCACGTCCTTTCATCACGGAGCAAGACACTTTGACGATCGAACTCTCACGTAACTACACCGGCAGTACGGACGTACGCGTTCCCATGTTTGCCATCGCTCGCTCGATCACGGCGATTAGTCCCGCGCGTAACCTCTATATCCCGTCGCTGTGAGGCACGTGCACTCGTGTCTAACGCTACACATCGACTGCCCGGCCGCCTGCCTGCCCGGCGCTGACGCGCGTAGCTTCTCATTGGATCGCATCTGCAATGATCGATACATACACCCATGCACCTAGTGGTGAGCCTGCGTCCTGCAGCAGCAGCGCGCCGCGGGGGCGAGTAACAGCCGGTCAGCATAGTTAGCAGCAGCAGTAGCAGTAGCGCAGTAGGCAGCACTGAGCAGCAACAGCAGGTGCGCCGTCATGGTCAGAGCAGGCAGCAGACAAGAGCAGCAGTAGCGAGCAAGCAGCAGCAGGTCAGCAGTAGCAGCAGGCAGCCAGTCAGCAGCAGCAGCAGTAGCAGTAGCCAGTAGCTAGCAGTAGAAGAGCAGCAGGCAGCTAGCAGCAGCAGTAGCAGAGTAGGCAGTTAGCAGTAGCCTAGGCAGGGCAGTAGCAAGTAGCGCAGCGCAGCAGCAGCGAGCAGTCGCAGCAGAAGCTACAGCCGCAGCGCAGCAGTAGCAGTAGCAGGTAGAAGTAGCATGTAGCAGTAGCAGTGCCTAGTAGCAGTAGCGTGCACAGAAGCAGGTGTAAGTAGCAGCAGCCAGCAGCAGCAGCAGCAGCTGAGTGTAGCAAGCCAGCAGCAGTAGATAGCCAGCAGCAACAGTTAGCAGCAGCAGTAGATAGCAGGTAGCAGTAGCCAGTAGTAGGCAGCCGTATCAAGCAGCGAGTATGCAGCCGATGCTAGCAGCAGTTGCGCGCGTAGCAGTAGCAAGTGGCAAGTAGCGAGTAGCAGTTAGCAGTAGTAGTAGTAGCAGCAGCCGTCAGCAGTAGCACCCGGCAAGTAGCAGTAGCGAGTAGCGCAGTAGCAGTAGCGTAGGAGAGCAGTCAGCAGTAGCAGTAGTTCAGTTAGCAGTAAGCGAGTAGCAGCAGCAGTAGCAGTCGCGGTAGCAGTAGCATAGTACGAGCAGTAGGCAGTGCAGCAGCAGGTCGCGGTCGTAGGCAGTAGCAAGTAGCAGGTCAGCAGTAGCAGTACCAGTAGTAGTAGTATTAGTAGCGCGTTAGCAGTAGCCAGCAGCAGGCAGTAGCATGTAGCACGGTAACGTAGCAGCAGCAGTAGCAGCAGCAGTACGAGTAGCTCAGTGCCGTAGCAGTAGCAGTAGGTAGTAGTGTATTAGTAGCCGCTAGCAGCAGATAGCAGCAGCCAGGTATTGCAGTAGCCAGTAGCCAGTAGCAGTACGCAGTAGCAGTAAGCCAGTAGTAAGTTGTTTAGTTAGCCGTAGCCAGTAGTCAGCGAGCGCCCAGCAGAGCCAGTAGCAGGCGTAGCAGGCTGGAGCAGTAGCATGAGCAGTAACGTAGGCAGCAGCAGTAGCAGCAGCGCAGTAGCAGTACAGTATGTAGCAGTTAGCCGTAGTAGTAGTAGTAGTAGTAGTAGTAGTGTAGTAGTAGTAAGGTAGTAGTAGTAGCCGTCTTAAAGCAGCTAGCAGCAGCGCGTAGCAAGCAGCCATGT
>NW_014577860.1:13477-24718 GCF_000485595.1 Priapulus caudatus
ATGTATTGTATGTATGTATGTATGTATGTATGTATATGTATGATGTATGTATGTATGTATGTATGTATGTATGTATGTATGTATGTATGTATGTATGTATGTATCTATGTATGTATGTATGTATGTATGTATGTATGTATGTATGTATGTATGTATGTATGTATGTATGTATGTAGTATGTATGTATGTATGTATGTATGTATGTATGTATGTATGTATGTATGTATTGTATGTATGTATGTATGTATGTATGTATGTATGTATGTATGTATGTATGTATGTATGTATGTATGTATGTATGTATGTATGTATGTATGTATGTAATGTATGTATGTATGTATGTATGTATGTATGTATGTATGTATGTATGTATGTATGTATGTATGTATGTATGTATGTATGTATGTATGTATGTATGTATGTATGTATGTATGTATGTATGTATGTAGTATGTATGTATGTATGTATGTATGTATGTATTGTATGTATGTATGTATGTATGTATGTATGTATGTATTATGTATGTATGTATGTATGTATATGTATTGTATGTTGTATGTATGTATGTATGTATGTATGTATGTATGTATGTATGTATGTATGTATGTGTATGTATGTATGTATGTATGTTATGTGTATTATGTATGTATGTATGTATGTATGTATGGTATGTATGTATGTATGTATGTATGATGTATGTATGTATGTATGTATGTATGTATGTATGTATGTATGTATGTATGTATGTATGTATGTATGTATGTATGTATGTATGTATGTATGTATGTATGTATGTATGTATGTATGTTATGTATGTATGTATGTATGTATGTATGTATGTATGATGGTATGTATGTATGTATGTATGTATGTTATGTATGTATGTGTATGTATGTATGTATGTATGTATGTATGTATGTATGTATGTATGTATGTATGTATGTATGTATGTATGTATGTATGTATGTTATGTATGTATGTATGTATGTATTATGTATGTAGTATGTATGTATAGTAGTAGTATTACGTATGTACGTATGTATGTATGTATGTATGGTATGTATGTATGTATGTATGTATGTATGTATGTATGTGATGTATGCTATGTATGTTGTATGTGTTTGTATGTATGTATGTATGTATGTATGTATGTATGTATGTATGTATGTATGTATGTATGCTACGTAATGTATGTATGTATGGATGTATAGTAGTCAGGTTCACTATGTTTTTTCGTTCAGAATTATGGTAGATTAGCAAACTGATACATTTTTGGAAAGGTCATAGGCATGTGGATCCGGAAAAAACAATGTTTACATTTGCGGGGATACCGGTATGCCGCCATTTTGGATTTTTAAAAATGGCCGCCATAAATACATATTTAGCCGTATTTCTGCCTCTAATCACCCTAAAAACTTTTTAAAATATGCTAATCCTATGTTTTCAGGACAAGGAATCTATTGGCTCCATAACCAGACTTCTAACTGTAAACACTTGTATGTTTTAGCGAAATATTGTCATTAAAACAAACAAAAATCCATAGTATATAGCACATATTAACCCTTTCACTGCGGGGTCTCGGCCGTGGCCGGGACATCGTGCATGACTTAATATAGCTGCTGCAGAAGTTCCACATGAGCTGGCCCTACCATGCTGACTGTTCATTCTGCAAGCATCCGAATTGAAGACGTTTGGTCGTTGGTGAAGAATACGGACGAGTAATTTCCTTCGACATGGCACTGTACGCAGAAAGTAGTGCAGTTACTGGATTCAAGACTTGATCTGAAAGCGAGCAGTTGTCCCCAGACTAGGTCAGCTACATGCTGTGATGGCTGTGCTGAGAGTTCTGGAAACGTCCATAGAAAACTCATGAATAGATGATGCGTGATTGAGGCTGACGTATACGGCTCTGCCACAACCAGACAGATCCTCAAGTGCACCCACTACAAGAGAACTCGTCGTTGCACACATCCACACTTATATGCTCTATATGAACTTGTCCTGAACAGTTTCTTCACAGAGAAGCCCAACCTTAAAGCCATTTGCGTAGAACCAGCAGATAAGGTCCAGGAAGCTGAGCAAAATCAGCAGTTGACAGAAGCCTCAAATCCAGAAAGCGCTGACAAGGACAATGACGATCTACTACAACCCATTCAACAGCTGAAAATGTGAGAAGCGCAGAAATCCTCAAATGCAATGTTCAACTTTTGATGAACTACATCCACCGCGATTGAACCCATCTTGCACTTTGATGAGGCATCCAGGAATTCCGATCTCGTTCTCCACCTTCAAGCTGGGAGGCACTAAGCAAGTTATTCTTCGCCATGGATCGAATAAAATACAGCGCTTCTGGCCACGTATTTCGCTCTGTAGTAGCAGCAGCAGCAGCAGCAGCAGCAGCAGCCGTAGCAGCGGGTATAACTGTAAGGGAGCCGCAATAATCCTCCTATACGTCGCATGGCGGAGAAGGGCATCATTAGGCCCTACAGTGTGTGGTAACTCTATGTGTGTCTGTCAGTATGTCTGTCTGTCCGTCCGTCCGTCTGTCTGTCCGTCTGTCTGTCTGTCTGTCTGTATGTATGTATGTCTGTCTGCCTGTCTGCCTGCCTCTTAGTTTGTCTGTTCGTGTGTCTGTCTGTCTGTCTGTCTGTCTGTCTGTCTGTCTGTCTGTCTGTCTGTCTGCCTGTCTGCCTGTGTGTTTGTCTGTCTGTCTGCCTGTCTGCCTGTGTGTTTGTGTGTCTGTCTGCGTGGCTGCGTGACTGTGTCTGTATCTAATCTCTCTCTCATATCTCCTCCCCCTCTCTCTGTCTGTCGGGTCGAGGTGAGGTGGGCTGTGGTGTTTTTATTGGGTAAGGGAAGGTGAGGAGGGGGAAGTGAAGTGAGGAGAGATGATGTGAGATGCGGTGACATGAGGTGAGGTGGTGTGAGGTGAGGTGAGGTGAGGTGAGGTGAGGTGAGGTGAGGTGAGGTGAGGTGAGGTGAGGTGAAGTAAGGTGAGGTGAGGTGAGGTGAGGTGAGGTGAGGTGAGGTGAGGTGAGGTGAGGTGAGGTGAGGTGAGGTGAGGTGAGGTGAGGTGAGGTGAGGTGAGGTGAGGTCAGGTCAGGTGGTGTGAAGTGAGTTGAGGTAAGATGAAGTCCGCGCATAGTTTAGTATCCCCGCGGCGTTGGCGTACAGCAGAAAAAAACAGAGTAGCTTCGTTTAAAAGGGTAGAGAGTGAGATGAGAATGAGGAAACGATCGGGTGTAGTCTTGGTAAGCAGCATGCCCGCGTACTCTTCCTTGAATGGGACCAATAGTAGTTTGAGAATGAGCGGAGAACCGCCTGTGGTGTAGTGCCCTATACTATACGTTACCACTCAATGTATAGCGAGTAGGGCTAGATATCTAGCTGCCTTTGAATGGCGGGCAGAGGGGGAGGCGAGGATGATGAGCTGCATGCGTGTGTTATAACCTCTATGCTCGATGTGTAACGAGCAGGGCTGATTATGCGGAAAATTGAGGCAGAAGGAATTACGAAAGAAGCGGACAGGCACCGAATGCACTGATCATCAGTGAATTGAGTCGGCGACCAGAGCGCATTAGCGAACAGATTACGTTCGAGGCTTACGCTACCCACTGTAATCACACTAGCACGCTCTCTCTCTCTCCCTCTCTCTCTCTCTCTCTCTCTCTCTCTCTCTCTCTCTCTCTCTCTCTCTCTCTCTCTCTCCTCTCTCTATATTATATAATATATATATCAGTATATATATATATATATATATAGTAATATATCCCCTTTCTCTCTATCAGGTTATTCTGGTCACGAGCAATGCTCTCTGTAAAGAAATCCGACGCCCGATTTATTTCATGCGCGCTGCGCGTATAACATGATCTATCAATCTTCATCATGCATCTACATCGTCATCGATGCATCAATCATCATGCAAATGCTGCTCTTTTCTCAACGTCGTCGTCCGTCGTCCCGTTCGTAGTCCGTCGTCATCATCAATATTATTTTTGGTTAGCCGCACGTCATCGTGTGTAAATACGAAGATTGGCGCGCGCGCCGGATCTGTAAACGTATTTTCTCCGTCTCTCTTTCCCTCTCTTTGTTTCCTCCGCTCTCTCATCTCTGTCTATCTTATCTCTCTATCTCTTTTGCTCTCTCGCTCTCTCTTTCGCTTTCTTTCTTTGTCTTTGTCGTTCTCTTTCTCACCGCTCTCCATCTGCTTCTTCTCGCCTGTCTCTTAACGAACCCGTCTATTCTCTTACCGCAGCGCTTTTCTTTTTTTCATCCTCGGCTCCCCCCCCCTCTCTCTCTCCTCTTTTGCTTTCACGCTCTCCCTTTCTCTCGCGCTCTCTCTGACTCTCTTTCCCACTCTCTAACCCTCCCTACCGCTCTCTCTCTCACTCTCGCTCTCTCTCTTTCTTTCGCTATTCCCGCCGAACAAACGGACCTTGAGCTACTACTGCTGCTGTTGCTGCTACTACTGATAGTACTTGCTACTGCCACTACTACTGCTTCAGCTGTTGCTACTGGACTACTGCTTACTGTTGGCTACTGCTACTGCTGCTTGCCGCTACTGCTACTGGCTTACTGCTGCTACGTACTGCTGGCGTACTATATTACGCTGCACTTACTATACTAGCTACTACTACTACTACTACTACTAACTACTAGCTACTAACTACTACACTACACTACTACTACTACTGCTGGCTTATGCTGCTGCTGGCTCTGCTGCTGCTACTAACTGACTACTACTACTACTACTGGGGCCCGTTGCAAAAAAAATTTTTTTAATAAGGTTTTTCTTAACATTAACCTTAAACTTTAAGCTTTTTCTCTTAAAGCGTTGCCAAGAAACTTCGTAAAGTAAGATAATTAAAAATTCTCATGCGTAAAACTTTTCTCTGTAACTAAGGGATCCTAGACCCTCCCCATTAACTTACAGTATAAGTTGAAATACACATTTACACAGCACGAATTCAATTAAAGTGATATTGATATTTATAATAATGAATAACAATGGTGTTTTATTGAAAACAGCGTCAAAAATCATTATTATCTACGCGCTAATAAAACAAAAACAATACATTTATAAATGACGTAATCATTATGTTTTCTGTTTAAAAGGTTTGCAACGCTTGCCACGATTCTCGCTGTCTCGTGTTACAGGTGAGATTGTCATTGTTGTGCAGAATTAATTCATGCCACGTAATAATTCATCAAATAATTATTTATATGTTTTTAGCCATCATAATATGCCATAATAATTACTGTGATGTACCAATAAATGTGTATGAATTTGATTTTGATATCGATTCCCATCCAATTCAGGCAGCCTTGTGATGAAGTTCCTGTTATCCGTAAAAGTTTTCACTTAAGTAAAGTTTAGTTTAAGTGGTTTCTGCAACGCTATTAATAATAAACCTTAACATTAACATTAGAACTTAAAAATTAATCGTAACTTTACGAAGTTTCTGGCAACGGGCCCCTGTGACTGCTGGCTGTTATTGCTACTGTGCGTGACGCGCTGGCTACTACTGCTACTGCTACATACTACTACTATTACTGCTACTGCTACTACTGCTACTATGCTAGCTAAACTGGTGTCAACTGCTACTACTGCTGCTGCTGCTAATGCTAACTGCGTCTACACTGCTGCTGCTACTATTGCTGCTACTAATCTTGCTGTCTAATTGCTACTGTGCTACTACACATGCTGGCTACTATCTGGCTAGCTGCTGCTGCTGCTATTGTGCTACTGCTGCTACTATACTGCTGGGCTAATACTACTGCTGCTACTACTGTGCTGCTACTACTGGCGCTGCTATTTGCTACTGCTGCTACGGCTGCTACTGCTACGTTGACGGGCCGCACCCGACGCTGCTAGCCCTTACTACTTCTGAGTTCTAGGCTTACCGTACGTGTTGCCGGCGCCATGGTCTCTGCAGGAGCACCTTAAACAACGGGAATCAAAGAAATCCGGTGCACGTGAGGCCTCGCGTGAATGTGGTGTTTGCGTGCGCGTGAAACGCGCGCGTAGCGGCCATAAAGCGGCTACCCTATTAGTTCGTTTGCACGGGAGAAAGAGCTGTGGCAGCATTACCGATAGATTTATATACAGGTTTGCTGTGAACACTATTATCTTGATCATTTATTATACATCTATGAAGCTATGCACTGAGTTAGGGTCGGCGCAGATTGCATGCTGGCCTGCATCAGTGAGGAGACTGCGAGATGAGAGACACGACAAACAGGCAACAGCAAGAAGAGCGGAATTGTTACGACGAAGAGAATTGAGAAGGCGGTAAGATGAAGAAGAAAGCGAGAGAGTCGCACAAGCTAGAAGTGGATACTACGAACAAGGTAAGAGGTGCGGAAGAGAGAATTGAGAAAGAGGAAAAGGAGACGAGAAGGAAAGAGAGAAAGGGGAGAGAGAGGAGTAGTGTTTGTAATAATATGTAGGTGTGTGCGCGGTGTGTGGCTGCTTGCGTGCGTGCGCAGCGTACATTTGATCTGTGTGAGTTCATAAACTAGAGAGCAGAGAGAGCCTTACTCAACATGTATCAATCTCTTGTAGCGAAAATGAAAACCGAGAATGGAAAGCGAACAGCGTCATCTATCGTTTGCATGCTAGCGCGCGCGCATTCCCAAATGTAACAGCTGCCATGACGTCTGAGTAGTCCCAGCAGCGCAGGCGTTTACCGCACGCCGATCCGCGAGATGCCAAACTCGCACGACAGAATATGGCGCTTCCTCGCTCTGGCTGCTCGCACTGCCACAAGCAGATTTTTCGTAGAATTTATTACGACTTAAATTTACTATCACAGGTACAGCGGCCCCGTTACACCTGTCCTATCGTAAACGGTTTTACATTAATAAAAGTTTGCAAAACATAATAAAATCGACCCATTATTTCATAAAAATTTTGGATAAATAGTGACACGAAATAGTACCTGATTGTGTCCGCATTTACTTGACTTTTAAAATAATTAACGGTGTACACGTTTTTATTTAATTATTTAATCATACATTTTTCGGATACTTTGCAAACATACATAATTCTACGAATATCTGTGTTTTATAAATTTTTGCATATTCAGCTTAAACATCTAATTTGTCGCACGACGACAAAAAATGAAAAACAAACTTGCGACAGTTGCGGCCGCATTGATTGCCTTCGCTGGATTTCCCCGAGCTCCGCCACTGTAAATAATAGTAAAGCTTTTGCGAAGTGGTAGCATGAGTTTGTAAAAAGGGGGCGCAATGCAACGTGGCGCTGCAATGCGCTCGCATGGGTGTCACATTCCCCCCGGGCGTAGAGGGAGGTGCCGCTACGTGGCAGCACTAGTCACTTTCGTACAATTCCGTCATTACCATCAGTCATACTTCTATGCCCTAGACTGGCTTTAAAATTTGTCGCTAACCCCTAACCCTAACGCTTAATCCTATACCCTAACCTAACGGCTAACCGCTGAAACCCTAAGCCTATGGGGTTGTCTATATTCAGGCACGTGCACAGGAGAAATTTGGAATATTTTTGTCACGTGGTTTGGTTTGGTTTAAAACCAAATCAGATGTAATCCGTGTTCGTGACCGTCATTCCAGTCTTGTATCGCCGCCAAAGCAATCTCATGTGCAGAGTGTGAAGGCATGGTGAGGTGTGAGAAATGAGGAGGAGAGAAGCTTGTGATAAGGAGGAGGGGGAGAAGCTGGTGGAGAATGAGGAAGGGGAGAAGGACGTGGTGAAGAAGGAGGAAGCGGGAGATGCTGGTGAGAAAGGAGGAGGGGGATAGAAGCTGGTGGAGAAGAGGAAGGGAGAAGGGGAAGACTGGTGGAGAAGGAAGAAGGGGAGAAGGCTGGTGGAGAAGAGGAAGGGGAGAAGGGAGAAGGTGGTGAGAAGGAAGAAGGGAAGCCTGGTGGAAGAAGGAGAGGGGAGGAGGAAAAGGGTGGTGGAAAAGGAAGAGGAGAGAAGCTGTGAGAAGGAGGGATTTGGGAGAAGAGAGAAGGTGGTGAGAAGGAGAAGGGGAGAAGGCTGGTGAGAAGGAGGAGGGGGAGAGGAGAGAAGGTGGAGGAAAGGAGAAGACTGGTGGAGAAGGAGGAAAGGGGAAAGGGAGAAGGTGGTGGAGGAGGGGAGAAGCTGGGTGGAGAAGGAGGAGGGGAGAAGCTGATGGAGAAGGAGGAAAGGGAGAAGAGGGAGAAGGGAGTGGTGGAAGGAGAGGGAGAAAGCTGTCGTAAGCTTCCTCGCTTCTCCACTCAGCTTCTCCTCCTTCTCCCACAGCTTCCCTTCTTCGCCTCCTCCTATCTCTACCACTTTCCCCCTCCTTCTCCCCTTGCCTCTCTCCACCAGCTTCTCCCCCTTCTCCTTCTCCACCAGCTTTTCCGCCTTCTCCCCTGCCTTCCTCCACCCAGCTTCCCTTCTCCCAAGTGGGCGGCAGGGAGAATTGCAGCCTCCATCTCCCCTTCCTCCTTCTCCACCAGCTTCTCCCCCTCCTCGCTTCTCACACTCATTCTCCGCATTCTCCCGCTCTTCCACCACGTTCTCTCTTCTCCCCTTCCTCCTTCTCCAACCAACTCTTACCCCTCCTCCACAACCTTCTCACTGTCCCCCTCCCGCTGTCTCCACCAAGGCTTCTTCGCCCTCCTCCTCTCCACCAACCTTCTGCCCATTCTCCCCTTGCCTTCTTCTCCACCAACTTCTCCCCTCCTCCTTTCTCCACACAACCTCTCCCTTCTCCCCTTTCTCCTTCTTCGCAAACAGCCATTCCTCCCTCCTACCTTCTCCATTCTTCCTTTCTTCATTCTCCACCAGCTTCTGCCCCCTCGGCTCCTTCTCCAGGGCCACATTCCTCCCCATCCTCCATTCTCCACCACCTTTTCCCTTCTCGCGCTTCCTCCATCTCCACCACTTCTCCCCTCCTTCTCCACTAGCTTCTACCCCTCTCTCCACCACTTCTCCCCACTCCTCCCTCTCCACGGACAGCTTCTCACCCTCCCTCTTCTGCCAACCCACTTTTCTCCTCTTCTTCCCCTTCCCTCACTTCTCCACCACTTCTCCCCTCACTTCTCCACCACGCTCTCCTTCTCCCCCTTTCCCCCTCATCGCTTCAATTCATCTTCTCTCCCCCTCCTCTATTCTCCACCCGCTTCTTCCTTTCTCCCCTTCCCTCATTCTCCCACGGCAGCTTCTCCCTCCCTCCTTCTCCACCAGCCATTTCTCCCCTCCTGCCTTCCTCCACCACCTTTCTCCCTTCTCCCTTCCCTCATTCTCCACCAGCATCTCCACCAGCTCCTCTCTTCTCCCACCAGCATTCTCTCCTCCTCCTTCTCCCACCACTCACCATGCTCACACTTTTGCACAGCAAGCTTTGGCGATAGCAGCTGAAAGTGACGTCACGAACATCGCGATACATCTGATGGTTAATAAACACAAACCACGTGACAAAATATGCAAAGTTAACTCCTTACGGCCTGAATAATAGACAAACCCAACCTAATCCTATACATTAGTGCTGCCCCGTAGGGCACCCTCGCTCCTACGTCCCGGAAGTAGACATCGGCACTCGCATAAGGCCTGAACGAGAGCAGTGCCGCCCTGGCGAGCTTTAACGCATCAAGCTCTAATTGCATGCCTGACGACTGAGGAGACCTAAAGGCTAAGCCGCGATGCGAGCGCTCATTCCATGTATAGGAAGTTAGGGTCAATTCTCGTTTTTCCCCTCTCACCTTCTCTCTCTCCTTCTCTCTCTACCGCTTTCCTCGTCTCTCTCTCTCTCTGCTCATCGTCTATCGTCATCTCTATCTCGAATCTCTATCATCTACTCTCTCTCTCTCTCTCCTCTCTCTTCTCTCGTCTCTCTCTCTCGCCGTCATCTCTCTTCTCTCTTCTCGCTTCGGGGTGGGCTACCAGCATCGTTCGGCGGGACGTCTTTTTCTCTCTCTGCTCTCTCTTTCTTTTTTCTTTCTATTTCTCTCTAACCCTGCACAGTTCTTCTCTCCCCCCTCTCTCTCTCTAACTATCTATCTATCTCTTGTTTGCTTTCTCTCCTCTATATTTCTCTCTTTCTCTTTCTCTCTCTCTCTCTCTCTCTCTCTCTCTCTCCCTCTTCTCCACTCCTCTCCTCACCTCTCCTCTCATCTTCTTCTCTCCTCTCTCTCCTCTCCCACACTCTCTCTCTCCTCTCTCCTGGCTCTCTCCTTTCTTTTTCCTCGCTTTTCGCCGCCCAACTATTGTCCGCCACAACGACTGTAATCATTTATCGTAGGCAAGAAGGCAATGTTCTCGGAACTCACCCCGATGATCACACGGGAAGCGAATCGACGAGATGGAAACTCGTCGTCGTCATTTCACACTCGTCAACGATAATCCTTTCAAAAGCGATCTGTCTAATTTAACGGCAGAATGGGTTGTTCGATGTGGAGTAACAGCGAAAATCCGAAACGAACAAAATCGAGATTCAAATTATACCGCAGACCAACGTCGCAAACAGACGTAGAGATGCTCACATCGCGCTGTTCTTCCTCTGCTCTCTCCTCTTCTCTCTTTCCCTTTTTTCTCTGATTCTCGATCTCCTCCTCTCTCTCTCGATCTCTCTCTCTGCTTTCTTATCTCTCTCCTCTCCCACCATCCCTCCCCGCTTCCTCTCTCTTTCTCATCATTTTTTCTCGTCCTTCCTTCCCCTCCCATTTCTTTTATACACATGTTGCTGCTCTCTAGGTTAATTTATGTAGTTGAAAGCGTCGCACGAGGTCTTGCTCATTCTGCACGAGGTCTTTTCTCATTATACCTTTCTTCCTCGCCCTGCTCCCATCTTCATACCTCCCCGTCCTCGTTCATGTTGTTCCCGCCGTCAATGCCCATGCTATTGCTATCTGCCCCAGATCCTGTCGGCTGCTCTGGCCCCTTTAATCCTGCTTCATGCTCCTGTCGTCTGCCCCTACTGATCGGCCATCATTCGTTCTTTCTCCTCCTTCTCCACTTGCTCCGAGCTCCTTCTCTGCCTCGGGCTTCATCGCCGCCTTCCTTCTTGTCTCGACCAGCATTGGCCAATGTTTGGTATTACATAATATTGGTTGACCATTGCGCCTAGTTGCGATTGTTGTTATTGTGAGTATCATGTTGCGAACGCCTCGCTGGTAGCCCAGCGCGCGTGACGCCTGAGTTGGCGCAAAGAGGCGAGAGAACCGCGTGACATGTATCACTCCACGCGCCGCAGAGTGAGGGCGAACAGGTGGGTCCTAGAGACCGAGGTGGAA
>NW_014577860.1:24743-28691 GCF_000485595.1 Priapulus caudatus
ACTACTACTACTACTACTACTACTACTACTACTACTACTACTACTACTACTACTACTACTACTACTACTACTGCTGCTGCTGCTGCTGCTGCTGCTGCTGCTGCTACTACTACCACTACTGGACTGCTGCTGTTATTGCTACTGCTGCTACCGCTGCTACTACTGCTACTGCTACTACTACTACTATTACTGCTACTGCTACTACTGCTACTACTGCTACTACTGGTGCTACTGCTACTACTGCTGCTGCTGCTATTGCTACTGCTGCTACTACTGCTGCTGCTACTATTGCTGCTACTACTGCTGCTATTGCTACTGGTGCTACTACTACTGCTGCTACTACTGCTGCTGCTGCTGCTGCTATTGCTACTGCTGCTACTACTACTGCTGCTAATACTACTGCTGCTACTACTGCTGCTGCTACTACTACTGCTGCTACTACTGCTGCTGCTACTACTGCTGCTGCTATTGCTACTGCTGCTACGGCTGCTACTGCTACTGCTGACGCCGCCACCACCGCTGCTGCTACTACTTCTGATGTTCTACTAACCGTACGTGGTTGCCGGCGCCATGGTCGCTGCAGGAGGATTAAACAACGGAAGCAAAGAAATGCCGTGCACGTGAGCCTGCGTGAATGTGTGTTTGCGTGCGCGTACACGCGCTCGTGCGGCCATAAACCGCTCCCTATTAGTTCGTTTGCACGGGAGAAAGAGGCTGTGGCAGCACCGATGGATTTATATACAGGTTTGCGTGAACACTATTATCTTGATCATTTATTATAGCATCTATGAACTATGCACTGAGTTAGGGTCGGCCAGATTGCATGCTGCCTGCAGTCAGTGGAGGAGACTGCGAGATGAGAGACAGCGACAAACAGCAACAGCGAAGAAGAGCGAATATGTACGACGAAGAGAATGAGAAGGGGTAAGATGAAGAAAGAAAGCGAGAGAGTGCACAAGCTAGAAGTGGATTCTACGAGCATCAGGTAAACAAAGGTAGAGAGGTGCGGAGAGATAATTGAGAAGAGGAAGAAGGAGACGAAGAGGGAAAGAGAGAAGGGGAGAGAGAGGGAGTGTGTTTGTATATATGTAGGTGTGTGGCGGTGTGTGCTGCTTGCGTGCGTGCGCACGTACATTTGTATCTGTGTGAGTTCATAACAGAGAGCGAGAGAGAGCCTTACTCACATGTATCAATCTCCTTGCACGAAATGAAAACCAGAATGAAAGCGAACAGCGTCATGCTATCGTTTCATGCTAGCGCGCGCCATTCCCATGTAACAGCTGCATAACGTCCTGAGTTATCCCGCAGCGCAGGCGTTTACGCACCACCGCAGATGCCAAACTCCACGACAGATATGGCGCTCTCGCTCTGGCTCTCGCACTGCCACAAGCAGATTTTCGTAAGAATTTATTACGCTTATTTACTATAAGGTTTACAGCGGCCCCGTTACACCTGTCCTATGTAATACGGGTTTTACTTATAAAAGTTGCAAACATAATAAAATCGGACCATTATTTCATAAAAATTTTGATAAAATAGTGACACGAAATAGTACGCGGATTGTGTGCCCATTTACTACTTTAAAATCATTACGGTGTACACGTTTTTATTTAATATTTATCATACATTTTTCGGATACTTGCCAATATACATAATTCTCGAATATTGTGTTTTATAAATTTTTGCATATTCAGCTTAAAACATCTAAATTTGTCCACCGACAAAAATGAAAAACAAACTTGCGACATTGCGGCCGGCATTGGATTGCCATTCGCTGGATTTCCCCGGAGCTCCGCCCACTTAAAAAATAGTACCAGCTTTGCGGAAGTGGTAGCATGAGTTGTAAGAAGGGGGCGCTGCACGTGGGCGCTGCATGCGCACCCGGCTGTTAGATGCGATATGATATGACTACTAGGCACTTAGGATATGACCACTAGACACTTAAAAAAAAAAAACCCTAGCCCTAACGCCTAAACCTAACACTAAACCCTAAACCTAACCTAAAAACCTAACCCTTTACACCCTAAAAAAAAAACAAATTAAATTAAATAAAGTGCCTAGTAGTTCATATCATCTATCGCATCTAACTGGGCCGGTTTGCCGCTTTGCAATGCCTCGCTATGGGGTGTCACTTGTCCCCGGGCGTAGAGCGAGGGTGCCGCTACGTGGGCTAAGCCACTAGTCACTTCGTACAATTCCGTCATTCCACACAGTCATAGCTTCTCATGGCTACAGACGATGGCTTTATTTTCTAACGCCTTAACGGGCCTACACCTTAATGCCTAACCATAACCCCTAACCCTACCCTGATCCCTAAAGCCCTAATGGGGTTGTCTATATTCAGCGGTACAGGAAGATAATTGCATATTTTGTCACGTGGTTTGTGTTATAACGGCAACTGCAGACTTGTAATGCGCGTGTTCGTGGACGTCACTTGGCCAGCTGTATCGGGCAAAGAATCTCATGGCAAGAGGTGTGAAGGCATGGTGAGGGTGGTGGAGGAATGAGGAGGAGGAGAAGCTGGTGGAGCAAGGAGGAGGGGAGACGCTGGTGGAGAATGAGGAAGGGGAGAAGGGAGGTGGTCGAAGAAGGAGGGAGGGGAGTATGCTGGTGAAGAGGAGGAGGTGGGAGAAAGCTGGTGGAGAATGAGGAAGGGGAGGAAGGGAGAAAGCTGGTGGAGAAGGCAGGAGGGGAGAAGCTTGGTGGAAGAGGAGGAGGGGAGAAGGGAGAAGGTGGTGGAGAAGGAAGAAGGGAGAAGCTTGGTGAGAAGCGATGAAGGGGAGGAGGGAAAAGGTGGTGGAGAAAGGAGGAGGGAGAAAAGCTGGGTGGAGAAGGAGGAGGGGAGAAGAAGAGAAGGTGGTGAATCGAGAGGATGGGGAGAAGCTGGTGGAGGAGGATGGGGGGGAGAGGAGAGAAGGTGGTGAGGAGGGGAGAAGTGTGGAGAAGGAGGAGGGGGAGAAGGGAGAAGGTGGTGAGGAGGGGGCGAAGCTTGGTGGGAAGGAGGAGGGGAGCGGCTGATGAGGGAGGATGGAGGAAGGGAGAAGGAGGGGAGAAGGAGGCTGGTGAAGAGGAGGAGGGGAAGAAGCTGTCGTAGCTTCCTCCTTCTGCGCACCAGCTTGCTCCGTCCTTCTCGCACCAGCTTCTGCCATGCTTCTTCGCCGTCCTCCCTTCTGCTAGCGCAGCTTGCTCGCCCTCCCTTCTGCCCCTTCCTCCGTTCTGCCACCGCTTTTCGCCCCTCTTCTTCTCCACCAGCTTCTCGCCTTCTCCGCCTCCGGTCCTCCACCAGCTCGAAGCTTCTCCGCTTCACGCCTCCTTCTCCCCTTCCTCCTTCTCCACCGAGCTTCTCCGCCCTCCGTCCTGCCTCCACCAGCTTCTGGCCCATTCTCGCTCTCACCACCACCTTCTCTCTTTTGCCCTTCCGTCGGCTTCTCAACCAGCTTCTTCCGCCTCCTCCACAACGCTTCTCCCTTGCTCCCCCTGCCTCCTTCTCACACCAGCTTCTCCCGCTCCTCCTTCTGACCACGGCACCTTCTCCCTTTCTGCTGCATCACCCGCTTCCTCCTTCTCCGACCAGTTCTCCCCTCCTCCTTCTCAACCACCGGGTTTTCCTCCCTTGCGCTCCCTTTCTCAGCTTTTCCACCAGCTTCTCTCCTCCTCCTTCTCCATTCTTCCCTTCTTCATTCTCCACAGCTTCTTCCCCCTCCTCCTTCTCACACCAGCTTCTCCCGCTGCCTCCTTCTCCACCACCTTTTCCGCTTCTGTCCCTTCCTCCTTCTCCACCAGCTTTCGCGCCTCTCTTCTCCACTAGCTTCCTCCCTGTCGCTCTTCACCACCGGTTCTCGCCCCTCCTCGCTTCTCCACGCCCTAGCTTCTCGAGCCTCTCTTTCTCCACCATCCATCGTCGTCCCTTCTTCCCTTCCGCTCCTTCTGCTCTCCAACCAGCTTCTC